>NC_066559.1:5830609-5863109 GCF_024679095.1 Eriocheir sinensis | reverse complement strand
GGACTTTGACGTTTTCGCAAGGCTTGCAGTGATCGCACACACACACACAAAAAAAAAAAAAAAAAAAAAAATGTCATTTGTAATTTGTCAGATGTCCTACTATTGCAGTGGAATTTAATAGGATTGGAATTGATATTTTCATTATTATGGAAATAATATTATCTTTTCGCAGAGTGATGTGGCGAGGTTGTGGCGAGGTTGTGTTCCTTAATATCCCACGGCATTAGCGTTGCGTCATCACCTCAAGTGACGTCCCTGTGAGCTACGTATGTGACTGAGCCACTCAACAAAGTGATCGCTTGTGCTTGTGTTTGCATGCTGCTCTCTGCTGCTTAAGAATACCGTTTTGTCTTTTATTTCTTGATGCCTTGGAAACTGATGTAATACACTAGTGTAAGCTACTTCGTCAGACCTAATACCTCTCGCTCTGTTTTTAATTACTAAACATGTTAAGAACCACAAGTATACCGAAATGAATAGGTGCTGCAATCAGGTAAAATATGAAGTCAAAGAATGTATTCCGTAATTATTACAAAACATTGCACATTTTATTTTATATTCTGAAGGCCAAAATTGCCAGAGATACCCTCCGCTCGTGGCTCAACGGAAATTGCCTTCCCTGAAGAAAGAATTCCTTGTCCGCGGCGGGCGGCGGCTGTGGCGCAGCGCCATAATCGTGCCACCGAGCGGCCGTCGAGCGGGAAGATGCCAAACTTTGGTAATGGCCCAGTTACGCCCCAGCCGCAGCCGCTCCCCAAACGGCGACCCCCGTTGTCCGACCCCAGCGGGAAACTATCCTGCAAATGGAGAGATGATTCCATTTTGTGTCCCCAGTCATGGACTTTCCAATTACCGTGTTTGGTGTGGTCGATGGGGTGGTAGGGGTGGTGGGGAGGGTCGATGGGGAAGCTAGAGGGAATGGGGTGGCGGGCGTGGTGTGCTCGGGAAGTTTGGGGGAGGCTCAAGTGGTTGAGGTGGGCGGTGGGCGGCGGGCCTCTCCCTCCGATCAGCGCCACTCGCCGGGTCTGGGACTCACTCTCTTTTGACCATAAGAGGGTCATTTTTTACGCCTGTTTCATGCCTCAGCCTTTCCGTTTTGAATAAGAAGCAAAATTTCTTGTGCGTCGCTGATAAATCTGCTGAGTGATTAGTTGGGCTCAGTGAGCGTCTCGTGCCGCTCTGAACGGGGGGCTCTTAGAAAGATTGATTTTGAGTGGGTTCTTTATTAATTCATTGGAAGTGTGCAGTAACACGATTATTTTGTTGAAGAACAAGCCTATGCATCGTAGAATAGTTTTTGACTTAAATTACAACCCCCTATCGTGACACGTGCATAACAACGCTGCGTCGTTCAAGAGACACTCGTGTGATAATAATCTTAACACTCCGCCGCCGTGGCTGTGGTGGCCGCAAGACGTGTCCTCGGGCCCCGCCGGTCTGCCACGGGTCGTGCTTCGGAGCATCGCCGTGGTTCACGCATACGTTTCACTCTGTTACACTGACCGAACTGCCTTTTAATAACATAGACAAATTTCATTATCATAAGAGAGGTGACTTAAAGGTATATATATATATATATATATATATATATATATATATATATATATATATATATATATATATATATATATATATATATATATATATATATATATATATATATATATATATATATATATATATATATATATATATATATATATATATATATATATATATATATATATATATATATATATATATATATATATATATATATATATATATATATATATATATATATATATATATATATATATATATATATATATATATATATATATATATATATATATATATATATATATATATATATATATATATATATATATATAACCTCCCCTCACACACGTCATTCTCAATAATTATTTTTGTATGGCGTTCATGCCATCCATCTCTTCACTATTTATCAGCCCTTTTCAGCACCCAACGTGATCTAATTTCAGTTTTAACCATCACACATGAATAAGCATTTATTGTGAAGCAATAACATTCCGTTAGGCCGACAGCACAGACGCCTGGCGGTGGCACACGCCGTCCACGCCTACCCAAGGAGGTCAGAGTTCCCGTCCCAAAGCCGGGTCATGCCAGGGCAAGGCGGGTTGGCGCTGCCCCTGAATGTCCGCCTCTTCACCGCCACCCCCGTGCTGCCCTTCCCGTGCTGTGTGCTGCTGTTCATCTCGGTCTTTCGTGAGGGGTGATCCTCGAGCGCCGGAGATAAGAACGCAATGTACCTGTCAGTTACAAATTCTCAATCCTGTAAGTATACAAATGTTTGCTAGCACGAAAGTGGAGGTGTTCAGATAATAATTCACTTCCCTATGTCTGAAGTTCACGAAATTTTGTATTCTGTTATTCTGAGAAGGAGAATTACAGGTTCCGACGACTCCTCGCCTGTACTGCCCGAGATTACCGGGGCTTACGATTCCCCTAACGTAACACACACAGAGAGAGAGAGAGAGAGAGAGAGAGAGAGAGAGAGAGAGAGAGAGAGAGAGAGAGAGAGAGAGAGAGAGAGAGAGAGAGAGAGAGAGAGAACTGGGTATATATCCGAGACTTCACAGAACAATTAGGAAAAGTCAATTATCCGCCGCAGGTTAGTAGATTGGTCATACTTTATGAATCACTGAATGTTATATTACTTATTTCTTCTTTTTTTTTTAATTACTGAGACCGACTTGACAGAAGGTAAGGGCACAAAGGTAATTGAGCGAAGATAAACAGGCAGACAAAAATCAGTCAACGTTATGCAATGATCAGTAAGCGTTGCAGGGAAGGGGAGGAAGGTTTGGCGAGGGGTGAATAGAGTATGGTGAGGGAGGTGGGAGAAGGGAGGAAAGGGTGATGTTAATGGAGAAGGGAGGGGGGCAGAGAAAGGTGGGGTAGGAGGTGGAGGGGATGAGAAAGGGGGTGGAGCGTATAGTGGAGGAGGTGGAGAAGGTAGAATGGAAAGAGGGCGAAGATAGAGAGTAAGGTGCGGGGAAGGGGACGAGAAAGGAGGGCGGTGAAGGGGGTCGGGGGAGGTGTGAGGAAGATGGGGGAGTAGGAGGTGACAGGGAAGGAGAGGAGAATGAAAAGGGTGGGGAAGGCGCCTCAAGTTGCTTGTTTCACTGCTCCAGGAAGACATTACTCAGGGGTTACAATATTCCCCATGTGCCCCGGTGCCTCAGGTGACCAGGTGTGCACAACAGGCAGCCAGCAGGAAGGTTTACCGCCTCTCCTGTACATGAAATAGAGATACGCCGACGAACACTAGAGATACTTTTCACGTGGAGGGAAACAGATGCGGTCATTGATCCAGGTTCATGAGTTTCAGCGCGGTTCATAGAGAAGAAACATGAACGAAGAGTTATTCTCATATATATAAATGAGTAAATAAATTACCTGTCTTGAGATTCACATTAAATGTGTTATCCAATTAGTTAGCCTCTCAACACTTATTGGAGCTAAAGAAACACAGCAATAACTGATGCATCAGTTAGATTTCTCGGTATCGGTGATATCGCCATAGTCTTGGAGTATCGATTTTGGCGAGGTTGAGCCGATGGTGCTCACACTTCTATTCCCAGCCAAAACTTTTCCATTTCCATAGTAGTGCATCTTAGCATCAAATTTTATATTCGATGAGTTGTGAAAGATCAGTACCTGGCAGTCTTGTTTTCTCGTGTAAATTTAGTATAAAATGACATTGCTGTGAGCAAGGTGGATAATGATGCCGCCTGAACCAATGTAGGTAACAGCTAGCATCAACATAACTTTGTAGGAGGAGTGATTTTGTGGAAATAATAAGCATGCAGGTTGCGGATCGAAGGGTAAAATCATGGCCTGAAACAGTGGCGCGCAGAGGCTCACACCGCACGCCACAAGGAACGCGCTGCCAGTGTTTATTTGATTTAATGACGCTGTTGGTAAATATTGTTTTATGATATATATAATAATGCGGTCGTTGATAAAAATGTAAATATACTTCAGACAGTGTGGTGTTCCTTGTGATGGTGTGGAGATAAAACCACGTGGAAGCGTTATTATGGCGCAGTGCGTTGTGTGTTTTGTCGCGTGGTGGCGGTGACAGCAGGATGAGTATGTGTTGGATCAGGTGTTGGTGGTGACGGCAGTATGGGTGTGTATTGCACGTGGTGGTAATGATAAGTATCGGTGTCGGTATCGGCAAAATACTGCTGTCGATACATACCTTGTTTTATCTAGCAGACGGTTTAGGTTTGATGTCACTGTGCAAACAAGGGAAAAAGCGGCGAGGCATATTACAGAAATGGTAAATTCGACTTTTACAGCATCGTCATCTGGCAGGTATTTGTTTTATTTTACGTCTTCGCCTGTTTACCCAGTTAGTTCCATCGCTTACACACCACTGCGTTTTCTGATTCGTTATTGTGCTTTTCCTGTCAAGTTTTATCATGTATTTATCTTGGTTACTTTTACTTTATCATTAACTACCCATCACCTGTACATGTTCTTGAGAAGTAACGAATTATAACATTGATTTACATATAGTGAGTGCATATCTGAAGATGGATTACTGCGAGCTCTATTTCGCGGGCCTCCCTAGGTGTTGAGATGCAATAATTATGTGGCTAACGGGTGCAGCGTCATCCATCACGCACCGCCGCCCTGCGGGAAGCTTAATGGCGTTCTCGTAGCTCCACCCACCCGAGGCGTACTGATCGTCGGCCTCCGGGAATTAAGGAATGGATATGGTCTTATTAAGGCATACTGTAACATACATTGATGTGATAAAATGGATAACTTTGATTGCGTTGCTCCGGAGGGTAGCGTGTACGGTGTTCGGTGTTTGTGTGAGTCGCCCGTCTCTGTCCCTCCACGGCCTAGTTCACAGCTGTGCGGTAATCGGATCCCATAGTCTTATAGCGGCCCATATTAGAGAAGATGATGGATAACCCGACACTTGTATTGTTCTTTATATGACCAAAAGAATCATTAAATAACACACACACACACACACACACACACACTGAGCAGAAAAAAAACCTGCAGTTACCATATGATATAACTGTTTAGAGACACAGCTCATTATACTATTTGAAACAGTTTCGAAACTTGCCTCACTGCGCTGCTGGAAATACTCTGGAAGCGATAAATATGCCTACAATTTTTCAGGTTTAATCTTGTAGTCTGCTGCGTCCTGTGGGTAGCATAACTATGCCATTCATGAGCAATATAATTTAACGCGGTAATTTGTCTTGGCTTCCAGTGCACGCAGCAGCTCAGTCCCGGCGTCGATACTGCTTCGCTCGCCGTGTCAGTCAGCACACACGCCTACCAACCCTTCCTAGACAACACGTGGTCGCACAGCATGAGATTAGCTGATTTCCTATCACATCCTGCCTCATGTATGCCCTGTGTGTGTGTGTGTGTGTGTGTGTGTTATCATAATCTCTTAAATTATCTTAAGAACGATACCAGTGTCGGGGCATCCATCACCCTCTAGCGAGTCTAGTGACTAGTCTGTGATCAGGTTCACTTTGAGACTCCGGGTTCCTCGGGTGTGTGCATGCAGTGTTGAGTGGTGGTGGGACAGCAGTTCACATGGCTCAAAATCAGTCTCCTCCTCCTCCTCTCCTCCTCCTCCTCCGGCATCTTAAATCATATGCTTATCAACGAAATATTTCAGTGCCACACAAGATGCAACACTGCCAGAGCTGCTTATTCGTCCGCCTAACATGTGGTTGCCAGTTGGTGTAACATGTTGCCGCGCCAGTACAGTGTGCTGCCGCTATTGCGAAGCCCGAGCCGCCCAGCTGTTTTTATTTTTTATTTATTTATTTATTTATTTATTTTTTTTTTTTTACGTTGTTGCCTATTGCGCCGGTAGGCATCTTCCCGGTGTGACCTGATGGTCGGCCCAAGGCTTCTTCCAGGTGGGGCCTGATGGTCGGCCCAGCCCGTTCTGGCGCAGGCGAGTGTTTTATAGTGGCGCCATCTTGCATTGGCTCATGCTGCCCCCCGGAACTCGTTCTTGATTCGCTTGGACGGCTTCCTCTTAGAGTCCGGGTTGATGGGTGGTCTTCAGGACAGCATGTGGGTAGTTTTAAGCCACTCGGCGGTGACTGAAAAATCCGAGTGGTAGCGTGAGGATTCGAACCCGCGTCGTCCATCACGCTATCACTTCGGCCACCGCCTACCCATGTACGACTCCCGTCAACAGCAGCAGAAATGACTGGGGCGAGGCAGTCATGCTGAGGGTACACACACACACACACACACACACACATGGACCCGCCTGCCGCCATATTTATTTACAGAATGGTATATACACACACATGTTTGTATAAATTTATGAGTGCGCCTCAAGCAGTGGTCGGGCGGTGATGTGTGACGGGCCGCGGGTGGCTGTGTCGACCACCCTCGCTGCCCCATTGCAACATTTCAGTTCAGGCCGCGGCCCCACGTGCCCTCAAGCCCCGCTCTCGGAGCCGCCACTGACATGTTCCCACACACGGATCAGACAATATTTGTAACTTTGTGGGTGGGAATTTATATTTGCCATGAACATGATAAGTTATACAGTCTATAGAGTATGCTGTAGACAATACCATTTGTCTTTATCCATCAGCAATTTCAGTAAAACGAGTATGAACATTTTTGTCTTAGTTCTGTATTCATGTATCCGAAAATATTGGAACTGTTGTTTACGATACTGTTTAAGGTTACGTGTGTCGGTGGTCCCGTCCTCATTGGGAACATTCTTGCACTGCATTACAAAGCCGCAGTGCTGAAATTTTACGGCCGTGTTCACATTCCTGGCCGAGGCCAATGCCTGTTGGTGGATAGGAGTGCCGGCGGCCACCCTGTTAGGCACCGCAGCAGCTGTGTCGCCACCGCATCCCGAGGGCGACGCCGGCGGCGGGCACGACAGGACGCAGTGCAGCTGCATGCGACTCGTTGCGGCGTGATGGTGGCACGGCCTGGTCCGAGCCCCACCCCGCCCTCAGGCACAGGGGAAGCTTGGCCGCGGCCACGGATCGTCACTGGGCAGCCCACCTGGCAGGTGTGCACTACTGCAACACCAAGTGTGTCCGGGCCGTGGAAAATGAATGGTCTTTGCATCCAGTCTATGCTGTCCTTGGTAAAATGTACCATTTCATGCACTTTGCACAGTAATCCGAGTTCAGCACATCCTTGCTTTGTAATTACTACATAGAATCTTACTCGGTCGTTATATTTTCTATTGCACATGCTTTCGATCATCCTACGCATATACCCACCATGTATTACTAGGCCGTTTTGTTTAAAACAGATCCTGAGCGTCTCTGATGTTTGACGCAGTGTGATGCGTGCAGGTGGACGAGGAAGCCAGGCGTGGCGCGACACACCCGCACACTGCCGCACCGCAAGCACCACCTGAGGCTCCGGCGCCTTTCTTGCCTGTGGACGCAACTAATTACTCTTTCTCTCCCTCTGAAACGAGAACTTTTCCCGGAGTGGTCACGGCGTGCCGGAGCTCCTCTCTGTCACGGCGCCGCCCTTCTCACCCTTTCCTCCTGCAACTCCTCTGCTCTGCCTTCCTCTGCTCCCTGACCTGCCCTGCCTTCCTCCTTGTTTCACCCATGGCAATGTAGACCCCAGACGCACTCCCGCCAGGCCTGGAACAGATGGTGAGATACCATGAAAGGGACATCTGATGGCAGTAAATTTTTTTTTTTTTTTTTTTTTTTTTTACATTGCAGCCTATTGCGCCGGTAGGCTTCTTCCGGTGGATCCTGATGGTCGGTCCAAGGCTTCTTTCCGGTAGGTCCTGATGGTCGGCCCAGCCCGTTCTGGCGCAGGCGAGTGTTTATAGTGGCGCCATCTTGCATTGGCTCATGCTGCCCTCCCAGAGCTCATCTTTGATCCTAGAATCTAGAGTCCGGGTTGATAGGTGGTCTTCTGGACAGCATGTGGGTAGTTTTAAGCCACTCGGCGGCGGCTGAAAAATCCCAGCTTGGTGGCACCGGGCGGGGATTGAACTCGCGTCCTCCTGAACACGAGGCCGTTACTTTGACGATCAAACAAAAGAAATATGTTGCGGTGCGAGGCTAGCCAAGGGTCGAATGGTGACAGGCGGGCGGACCTGCGAATGGCTTATTGGTAACTTCACTCCCGCAGCGTCCCTGGTGCCTTCGCTGACCCATTTCGCTCTCGCTGTTGTGGTCACGCCGCCCCCAACGCTCCCTCCAGGCTGGCTGGCTGGTGTTCGTTAGCTCAGTTCCTCTCGCTAACTTGCTTTATCAACATTACCTTATCGGGGCTGACTTGAACTCGATTTTGGACAACGAAAGCGGAAAATGTGGCAAGCCTGCAACTACGTGGCGCGTAGGGGGTAAGCGGGCACGGGGGGAGTCATTGCCTCATTGGGGCGGTTAAATCAGATATATATGTTAAAAAACCAGTAAGTTAGTTGCCATAACTTGAATGTTGATGTCATAGTTGCCCACTACCTCGGCGGGTGTCTGTTGGGAGAGGGGGGGGTTCGGAGGGCAGGGGGCGGGGCGGGTAGGGGCGGTGGTAGCAGTGTTGAGGTAGTGAGCGAGCGACAGCCTCAGTGTGCTATCGGCCTCTATTCGCGACGCAGTTACATCGCTCCACCCTCACGCGGTCCCTCTCACTCGCTGCTCCCAGTCACGACTCGCGCGCACGTTCACGCGGCCCGTCGCTCAGTGCTCGTGTTCCTCCCGCAGTGACTGTTTGTGACTATGCGTGTCTCGGCACGTGCTGGGTACGTGGGGAAAAGTTTGTGATGGAAATCGACTAAATAGAGAGACTCGTTCAGTTTAAAGCAATTCGTGTGGAAACACTCAAGAACTTGTGTGACATCGAGTGCGGCAGACCCGGCCTGGAGGACTCGTCGCTCCGCGGGCAGGTTCCCAGCGAGAAGTCGAGATGCAGAGTGCTTACATCGGCGCCGTCCTCATATTCCACTGTAAGTGTTTGTCCTTCAGTAAGCCTCGTCACCACACGAGGCGTCCTGCAGCTGTGTGGGGAGGGGCAACGTGGCCTTGCTGGGAGGGAGAACTTTAACTTTGTGTGTTCAGCGCATCAAATATGCGGTACTTTTCTTTTCCTTATTTTCGCTTTTGTTTGCCTTCCTTTATAAATCAATGTTAGCACGAATCGTCTTTCAGTTTCTGAAAAGGATCACCAGCGTTGCCTCGATAGAGGAAAGGTTTTAATTTCGTGCTTTGGGATTGTCAAACCCACGCTAATTTTTCGACCACCTTTACTTGTCAAAAAATATCGGTTTTAAAAGTTTTCCATCATTTTTTCACTTAACCTTTCCGACATCGCCCGTGAAGTGAAGGAAGAAGCCACGGACAACAGACAAAGCGGCGTTGCGTTTCGTTGCACCAGAAAAGTCAAAAGAACTGAGAAACTAATGTTAAGGCGGAGGAGGAAGGGGAAGGGAAGCTGACTAATTTCGTTGGGGAGTGTGGCGCCGACCTGCCCTTCCGCGGCGACACACCATTACGGGCGGGCGCCAGGCCGCCAGCAGACTAACCCTGATTTATCGCTGATGGATGTCGAGTGTGTCTGTGATGGAAGAATAAATCACAAACATTCCCACCGATATATGGCTCGCCTCCGCACGATGTATAGCTTCCTCTCCCTACGATAGTATATGACCAACCTCCTCATGTTCTTCACGCACATCTCCGTTGTCGCGTTTCTTCCTGTAAGCAAGTTACCACCGACGCTTGTAAGGAAAATCGCTCCATGTTTTGTGCTTTTTTTTTTTGGCGGGGATGGGGGCTGCAACGTTGCCCATCAGTGATTTAAAGTTGCAGTTGCGTTACCCGTCAGTTATCTACAGTGCACGGGAATTGGAAATGTTTGCGTGTGTTTGATAATTTCTAGTTAATTTTTGATGTCCAATCAGTGGCTACATAATGACAGTAATATTTGTTATTGTTTCTCGGTATCTTTTTATTGGTGGGTTTGTTTTACGCCGCTTGCATAGTGATGGGCAGTGTATTGTTTTACGCGTTCTTGTTGAGTGTCTTGCAGTGATGTGTTATGTCAAGGGATGTTTTAATAGGAATGCTTTTTGAGGAATCACAATTTTTGTCCGCTTTTTTGTATAAATTAGTAACTTTCCTAATCAATCGTTCCATGTAAAGATAATATTTTGAAAGGGCTTTCATGCGCATAGAAACTTCTTTTTCCGGGCAGTGTCGAATGTTATCTTTGTCGTATTTTTTTTTTTCACTAATGTTTTTGTTTTTCATTTCGTTTTTTTCTGGAGCGTTCCTCTGATATTGCTGTCCTTGGTGGCATTCACTGTGTGTCTGAACCTTTTGTGACAGACTGTAACTGTATTACCTTTAACTTAATTTTCACAGTAATGTTCAATATGCGTTGTTACTTTCGCTTACGTTTCAAGAGCATGTTTCTTGTGGCGTTGTTCATTGTGTACAGGAACAACATTGTGCGTTACAGGTTTTAGCAGTGGATTTCTTGTTCTAATACGTTTTCCATAGCGGTACGTTTTTTTTTTTTTCGTTTACTTACTGGTGTCTCAGGCTGTTTATCATGTATAGAAGCATTTTTAATAGGTTAGAATAATACGTTTGCGATACATGTTTTCTTTCAATGTTTCTTTCGTTTACTAGTGTTCGCCTGCTTTCTTAGCCTGTTTTCATTATGTGTGGAAACCGTTCTTATAATAATACGCGTGTGATAAGTGTTTCCCATCAGTGTTTCTCGTTCACCAGTGTTTCTCTCGTTTTCATTGGCTGTTTTCATCATGTAGGGAAACCGTTATAATAGGAGGTTCCGATATGTTTCTGTTAAGTGTTTCCTTTCGATATTTCTCTCGTTTACTAGTGTTTCGTTTTCTTATGCTGTGTTTATCATGTATGGAAACTTTTTTTAATAGGAACCTCTAATGGCACGTTTGTGATCAGTGTTTCCTATCGACTTTCCTCTCGTTTACTCGTGACTTACTTTCCCTTCGCGTCACCTGGCGGGCTGTAGGTGCCGGGGAGTCTGGTAAAGGTAACTCACCTGCCCGTCCAGCGTCTGTCTATCCCCTGATGATCAATTAACGCGGCCGCAGTCTCTCTCCCATTTCCATGTCACTGTCGGTCCGTTGTTGCGCTGGAGCCGTTGTTCATTTCGCCCTCTCGTCTGAAGCGGCGGCGTTGGCGGTGCGTCGGGAAATCCTTACTAATTCCACGATCTAATAAGCCATAATGGACTCAGGAGATAGCGAGTCTCGAGCATATATTGTCGTCATCCTCCTCTTACTCCTGTTTCTCCTGCTGCACTTCCCTCTCCTTTTCCTTTTCTACCTCTTCCTCTTCTTCCTACTCTTAGTCTCCGTTTCTGCAAGTCTTTCTTTTTACTTCTTTTGTTTCTGCTTCTTTTGTAATTTTTTTTTCCTTGCTACTTTCCATGATTCTGCTTCTCCTGCACTTTCTTCTCGGTTTCCTCATCTTCCTCTGCCCCTTCTTAATCTCCATTTCTTCATGTTTCTCTGTTGTTATCTCTTTTGTTTTTGCTTCTATTATAATTTTTTTGGGGTAATCTCCTTGCTTCGTTCTTCTTCTCTTGCCGCTCCTTTTCCTCTTTTTCCTTCACCCTTTCCTCTTCTTTCTCTAATCTCCGTTTCTGCATCTCTCTGTTGTTACCTCACTTTGTTTCTGCTTCTTTTATAATAATTTTTGCTTTCTCGCTACTTTCCTTCCTCCCTCTTTTCTTCCTGTTGCTCCTTTCCCTCTTTCTCCTTTACTCCCTTCTGTTCCTACTCTTCTCTCCGTTTTTGCGCGTCTCTTTATTGTTACCCCTTTTGTTTCTGCTCCTTTTATAATTATTTTTGCTTTCTCGCTACTTTCCTTCCTCCCTCTTTTCTTCCTGTTGCTCCTTTCCCTCTTTCTCCTTTACTCCCTTCTATTCCTACTCTTCTCTCTTGTTTCTGCTCCTTTTATATTTTTTTCTTGCCACTTTCCTTCCTTCCCCTTTTCCTCCTGTTGCTCCGTTTCCTCTTTCTCCTTCCCCCCTCCTCTTCCTGCCCAGTCCCGGTGTCTTCATGTTGTTCTTCTTGTTTTCCCTTGTTACTGCTTCTCCTCTAATTGTTCCTCTTCATGTTGATCCTATTGCCACTTCTCTTCCTGCTCAGACTCCTATATTTACCTTCCTATTCTTCCTCCCGCTAGTCTGCTCCCTCCTCTTGCCCACTTCCTCCTCCTCCTCCTTTCCGTCCTGTTCCATTGCTTCACATCAATCCTTTTCTCCGTCCGAGTTTTCCTCTTCTTTCTCGCCTTTAATCCGTTTCCTACTTCCCTCGCGTTCTTTGTCTCCTCCATCCGCTTCTGACCATCGCCTTCCTTATATTCGCATTATTCTATTCCTCTTCTTCCTTATACTTCTTATCCGTTGCGTTCTTTTTCTCTTCCGTTCTTTTTTTGCATCATGTCCTGTATTTATCCATGTCCTCTTCTTCCTCTTTTGCTAACAACCATTCCTCCTCCTCCTCCTCCTCCTCCTCCATTTGTTCCTCCTCGGCATGGTACTAAACTTAAAAGAGATACCAAGTGACTGTTCTCTTGCAGACTCCACGCGTTCTTAAGTTCTTTTGTTCCTCTTCATCCTCTTTCTGCTTTTAACCGTTCTCCTGCCCCGTGTAACCTCCTCTTCTTCCTCTTCTTGCTACGTTCTCTATTTCATGTATTTTTCCCCTTTCTCCTCTTCCCCATCCTTTTCCTCTTACGTTCACATCCGTTCTTCCTATATTCCTTGTGTTTTTTCTCTTTCCTCCTTTTCCCCGTCTTCTTCCTCTTACGCTCACATCCGTTCTTCCTATATTCCTCGTGTTTTCTCTTTTCTCCTTTTCCCCGTCTTCTTCCTTCTACGCTCCCTTACGTTCTTCACATATTCCTTGTGATCTTCTTTCCTCTCTTTCTCCTCTTCCTTGTTCTCTTTCCCATCCTCCTCCTCCTCCTCCTCCTCTTTCTCTTCCCCAGAACGTCATAACCTTCTCCTGCTAACTGCTCGTTGTCCTCGGTGCTCATTCTGCTTCGGGTCACAGCGCTACGTCCCCCCCTCTCTTCCCCCTTCCTCCCCTTCTTCCCCTTCTTCCCCCTCTCCTCTTCTGTCCTTCTTCCCCCTCTCATTAGAACCTTGCACCTGGCGCCAGTCCATGACCCAAGTTCTTGCTGCCTTCCTTCCCTTGGCCTCGCTTTCTCTCTCTCTCTCTCTCTCTCTCTCTCTCTCTCTCTCTCTCTCTCTCTCTCTCTCTCTCTCTCTCTCTCTCTCTCTCTCTCTCTCTCTCTCTCTCTCTCTCTCTCTCTCTCTCTCTCTCTCTCTCTCTCTCTCTCTCTCTCTCCTGTTTGTTTGCTTGGTTTGTTGTCCTTTTCTCTTGTTCTGCTTCTGGTCCTTTTTTTTTTTACTCCTCCGCCTGTCCCATACCTTTTTTTCTTTAACTTTCCTCATCATGTTCCGTCTTTGTTTGCCTCCTGTCTCCTCCTTCTCTCATAACTTACTCCTGTTGCTTTCATTTTCCTTATTCGTCTCCTGTGTTGCCTGCCCGACATTTACCTGTTTTTCCCTTTTTTTTTTATCTATCTGCTTTGCTACTTTTTTTTTCGCTGTCTGTTTTTTCTCCTCTCCTAGTTCCTGTTCCGTCATCCTCCTCTTCCTCCTCCTCTTCCTCCTCGTCCGTACTGTTTTTGATTATACCTTTCTTTATCCTCCTTTGTGTCATCGTTCATCTTTGTTTGCCTCGCCTTGACTAACTCTTTTGCTTCTCGTTCTCGTCTCTCTCTCGCACGGTTCCATTTCCCCCCCTTCCTCCCTTCCCCCTCTCGCCGCCCTCCTACTTCTCCGCTCCTTGTCCTACCTCTGTGCTTTCCCTTCGCTCTCTCCCTCTTTTGCTCTGCCTGTCCTGCTCCAATAGCTCTTGTCTTGCCCCGTCTCCCCGGGCCTACCTAACCTGTCCTCCTCCTCCTCCCTCCTGCATGCTTCTTTTTCCCCTTCTCCTCCTCCTCCTGTCCGTACCTGCTCTCTTTCCTCTCTTTTTCTTCGGTCAGTCTCTATGCACCTGGTTTTCTGTTCCTCTTTTTCTTCCTCTGCCCGTCTTGCTTCGTACTTACCTGTCTCGCCTCGTCTTACCTGTCCTCGCCTGTCCTCCTCCTTGCCGCGATATGTAATTTTTTTTTTCCCCTTTTTCCCTCCCTATTTGACCTTCTGTTCCCTCGAGTCCTCCTGCTATTCTTGTCTCGTCCTCTCTCACTGTATCGTTTCGTGTTGGTCTTGTTTGGCATCCCACGCATACGGATATAACTCCCACTAACCCCTGTGTTTGTGTGTGTGTGTGTGTGTGTGTGTGTGTGTGTCCATGACCTGCTGGCATTAAATCATTTCGCCGCTACCCTTGCACCTTCTTTCCCGCTGCCATCGCCCTTGTTCATTTTCCTCTCCCTCTTCCTTTCCCTGTCGTTGCGTCTGTCTGATCCAGCTGCTTGTTGTCCTTTTCCTCCTCCTCCTCCTCTTCATCACCTTTAAAGTCACTGGTAACAAACGCTCTTGATACACAAATATTCTTTATTAATCTTACTTTTCCGCGGCGTGATCAGCTGGTATGTGAAGCAGTAACTTTTTGAACAGTAACCTGGTGAAGGAAGGGAATGAAAATAATGAAGATCAGTGAGTGAAGGAACAAAAATAGGAAAGGGAGGAAAGAAAAGGGATGGGTGCTGAAAACATTGGATGGCGCTGCTTAAAGGAGTAGACGTAGGGGGGGGGGAGAGGGAAGGGGAGGGGAGGGTATGAGGGGGATACTATTGAAAATGGATATAAGAGGAAGCGGAACCTCACTTATAAACACTTGATGGTTTCCTGAGACACCAACTGAGGAGAATGGCGTCTGGGGGAGGGGAGGAGGGAGAGGAATAAGGCTGAGGGGCAGAGAGGGACAAATGTTGATGTTGGGGGGTTGAGGAAGGAGGGCCTTGGGCCTTGTCTTGGCCGCAGGTAGCATCGCCGTCACATAAAAAAAGCGAAGTTTATTAGAAAGTAAAGAAAATTAGTAATATATAGTAAAATGAGCTATATAATTTTAAAGTACCAAAGTTAATCAAATTTAATTGTGAGCGATGCGGAGTTAAAGTATCATTATATATTTGCTGCGTGGCAACTCCTGTCGATGGAGGTCCGGTAAACAAACGGCGTTTGAATCCATAACAGTCACTAACTACCTCAGGTGAAGGTCGCTCCGTGTTGACTCTGGACTTTTGTGTTACGGGACTTAACAGTGCGCGGGAGCGGGATCACGTCACGGCCCCGAGGTGTGTTGAATCAGCGCCAGTCACCTGACGGCGCAGCCTGATGAGGTAAAGTAAGGGTAGAGTTTAGGGCACCGTCAGTGACTGCTCATCCCCGTCCCATTGTGCCTTGACCCTGTGGTGCATGGGAGAGAACCATGGAGGTATAAAGGGGAATCCAGCCGTTTATGCATTGTATCTATCCTTTAGGCATTATTTGAATATGTAGAGCTGTTCAAGGGCGAAGAGTAAGCAGGAGCTCCTTCAAAAGTGGTAAAACATGTGTGGACCGGGTAACGAGAAATAGATGTGCAGAATCCTTCAGGTAGAAGCAGTAGGCCTCAGGATGGTCTATTTGCAGATTCAGTAAGCAGAAATAGTAAATATGGTCTGTTTTGATAGTTGTAGAATGTTTTAACTCCTTCAGAAGTGATCTAATATGTAGATTAGGTGAGCAGCGAAGGCGTTCCCAGTGCTCAGAAGGTGAACTTATTAGCTTTGTGTTGTGGGGGAGGAGAAAAATTCATCCAATTATGATTTTTTTGCCCTGGAAGCGGACATTTTCTTCCGTAAATATTTCTCTCTCTCTCTCTCTCTCTCTCTCTCTCTCTCTCTCTCTCTCTCTCTCTCTCTCTCTCTCTCTCTCTCTCTCTCTCTCTCTCTCTCTCTCTCTCTCTCTCTCTCTCTCTCTCTCTCTCTCTCTCTCTCTCTCTCTCTCTCTCTCTCTCTCTCTCTCTCTCTCTCTCTCTCTCTCTCTCTCTTCATACCCCTTTCAACCTCCAAAAATCGACGTTCTCAGTTAGTTTGTCGTGTTCATCCAATTTTCTGATCGCTCCTTCAACCAAGAAATTGTTCCCGCGTGTTAGGATATTTACTTAGCGTCTATGTTCTTCGGTTAGGAGTCCTTGTTCCGTTAGAGATATAAAGAAAGGAAGGAAGATAAGGGAACAAAGAAAGAGGGATAGAGAAAGAAAGGAAGATAAAGGAACGAGGAAGGAAACTGGTTATATATTAAGAATACAAAAAGAATGAAAGAAAGGGAATAGAGAAGTAGAGAGCAATAATGAAAGAGTAAGGGCGAAGTAAAGAAAGAAAAGACTTAAAATATAATGAAAGGTAAAGAAAATATTAAGGAAAGGAAGGAATAAAAAAGCAGAAATGAAAGAAAGAGATAAATGATGGAAAAAAATCAGAGGAAAAAAAAAAAGTAGAAAGAAAAATAAATAAATATGAAATACCTGCAAATGAAAGACGAAATTAAAAAAAGGAAAGAACGAAATAAGAGAGAAGGAAGGGAAGAGTAGGAACGAACGAATGAAGGAAGGAAAAAAACCCTGAACCAAGCAACGAAAGAAAGAAAGGAAAAAAGGAAGGGAGGAAGGGACGTCTATAGTATGGAAATTCTCTCTTTTAAGACTCTACCTGCCGGATTGCGAGTTCCCAGCGGACGAGCAGGTGACTTAAAGGTGTGTCGCGACCCCTCGTACCTTTGGCCTTACCTGGCAGTCTGTCCGTCTGTCTGTCTGTCGTGAGCGCTAAAGGGCAAGGAATGGAAAGGGGGAAAGAGAAGGAAATAGGAGTGATTGGAAGGGAGGATAAGAAGAGACAGGGGTGTTGGGAAAATGGGGAAGAGTAGAGGAAAATAAGGGAGAAAGGGAAAGATTGATGGGAGGAGAAAATAAGAAGAGAATGGGATATGGGAAAGTATGGGAAAGAGGAGAGGAAAAGAAGGGAAAGGGGAAATAGAAAGGAGAAAAGGTTTTGGGAATATTAAGGAAGGAGATGAAGGGAAAGGGAGGAGAGGAAGAGAAAGGGGATTTGGGAAAGTATGAGGGAGAGGAGAATATAAAAGACGAGGAAGGGATTAAAGGAAAATGGGGAAAGGATGAGGGAAGAGAGAAGTAAAGGAAGAGAGAGGAAGAAACGTGCAAAGTTGGGGATAGGGATAGACCGAAAGGAGGAAGGAACAAAAGGGATAAGGAGAAAGGAGAGAAAGGAGCCAAGTGAGAGAGGAAAAAGTGTGAGGGAGAAAATGAGGAAAAGGAGAGACATAAGAGAGAAAACTGGAGGAGAAAGGAGATAGGAGGGAAAAAGGGTGAAGGGGACAGGAGGCGAGAGCTGTATAAGAGAGAAATTGAGGAAAAGGAAAGATGTAAGAAAGGAAACCGGAGGAGAGAGGAGAGAGGGACAGAAGGGAAAAGGGTTGAAAGAGAGGAAACTTGTGTCTGTATGGCTATCCAGGTGAAGTTAGCCAAGCAGGTGTGTCTGTGTGCTGGGGTAAGGAGAAAGGAGAGAAATGAGGGAAGAGGTGAGAGAGGAAAAGGTGTGCGGGTGAAAATGATCAAGAGGAGGAGAGAGGTAAAGGGGGGACTGGAGGGAAAGGGTTGAGAGAGGGGTACAGGTGTGTCGGTAGGGTTGTATAGGTGTGGTTAGCCAGGCAGGTGTGTTGGTATGGTGACGCAGGAGTGGGCACCCAAGGAGAAAACGTGTACCGTCAAGCGTTTTCCTAATTAACGGCATTTAGCTAGCACGTTCTTATTATATATTTTGTGTTGTAGTTTATATATGTAGCTTGTGGGTGTGGGTGGGTGTATGTGTGTTTGGATATGTGATGTGTGTGTGTGTGTAGGTGTGGGGGGTAAGGGGGGTTGTATGTGTGTTTGGATATGTGTTGTGTGTGTGTGTGTGTGTGTGTGTGTGTGTGTGTGGACGTGGATGTGTTTTCTTCAGAAGTGAGTCGGAGAACAGCTATCATGAGAGAGAGAGAGAGAGAGAGAGAGAGAGAGAGAGAGAGAGAGAGAGAGAGAGAGAGAGCGCATGAGGGCCGCCTGGATATCGCTCTGTGGCTCTTTAATATTATCGGCGTGGCTTTTAGGGAGGAAGTAATGGCGGGGCACTGCGGGTTTATATGTGTGCACGTCATACAGAGCAGGGAGACCCGGAGACTCCCAAGGCAAACCAATAGGGACGGACGGCGAGGACAGGCGTTGCAGACAGATTCAGACACGCACGCAAAACAAACCTTGGGGGTGACACGTTAAACAGACCCCAGTAGACAGACCCAAACCGAGACAGACCCTGAAACCCCCCCCAAGACAAACCAGAGACAGACACGTTAATCAGACCCCCATAAACAGATCCTAACCGACACAAACATCCCCCCCCCCTCCCTCCCCCCCCCCACACACACATACACACACACGAGACTAACCCGGAGACAGACACTTCAAACAGGCCCTCATACACATACCCAGACCGAGACAGACCCAGACACACACACACGCTTGACAAACCCTGCGACAGACTCATGAAACAAACCCCCGTAGACGGACCCATGCCTCTTACACAGACCATTGAGGACAGGCAGACACGAGATGATAGACACAAGACATACTCCAAGGACAGACATCCGAAACAGACACAAGAGTACGGAACCTAAGGGCAGAACTTGAGACTCCTGTATAAGTGGCCCCGCGAGGACAGACAGACAGACAGACCCCAGGACACACGAGGACCCCGAGGACACACACGCTAGGCCAGACACTAAAAGACGGAGAGACAGAGACCGTGTGTTAGTGTCCCGCGCATGAGACACAGACATTAGGGAGGACAATACTGTGTGTGTGTGTGTGTGTGTGTGTGTGTGTGTGTGTGTAGTGCAGCATCCTTGTCCTCTTTGCCCTTTCCTTTCCTCGTTTTTTTCCTCATTTAATTGTTACATTCTCGCTGGCATTTCCATCCCTTCCCTTTTTCCCGTTCTCTTTCTCTTCCTCGTTCTGGTCCTTAAATTATCTTTGTCTTCTTCCTCCTCCTCCTCATCTTACTCACTCTTCGGGTACTCAAAGATCCTGCCACACACCTTCCCTTCCCCCCCCCATCCCCCCTCCTCCCCCACACACACACCATCACCTCATCAAATATTCATAAGGACAGGTATACGGAATCATCAAAAACGCACTGAAGGGATGTATACGTAGTGAATAAGTTATGCATACAGTGTAAATATATACGTGATACATACATTCGCCGGCCAGGTGGGGAGGAAGGAGCGAAGGAAAGAAGGAAGGAGTGAGGTGTAGCAGAAATTGGACTTGGTTGAAGGTGGAAGAAATGATGAAATGTTTGAGTTGACCTTCACTTTTTTGCTCGTTCTCATCCACTATTTATAACCTTCTTTCTTCCTCTTTCTCCTCCTCCTCCTCCTCCTTCTCCTCCTCCTCCTCCTCTTCCTCGTCGTTCTAATTTTCTTCTTCGTTTAGTTTGGGTTCTTGTTGTCGCTCATGTTCATTTCTTAGCTTTGTTCTTCTCTTCATCTTCATTCTTCTCCGCATGCTTCATCCTTCTTATCTTCTTCCTCCTCCTCCTCCTCCTCCTCCTCCTCCTCCTCCTCGACCACGTGCAGACTTCAATGGTGTAGGAAAGCAGGAAAAAAAGGAAAAAAAAAAAGCGCACAGCATGACTCGGGACGTGAGCCAAAAAAAAGAAGCAGCGAGGCCCACCAGGAAGAACACACACACACACACACACACACACACACACACACACACACACACACACACACACACACACACACACACACTTATAATTAATTTTCCACGTGCCGCATATTCTTAATCTGATAAATTAGTATGTTGCAGAGTATTCTAAATGGACTTATTCGCTCGCCTGTATTAATTTCGGAAACAGTTTTCTCCACGGCCTCGCGAACGCTTGGGTTATACGAAGCTTTTTGCCCCAAGGAGTTTGAAGCGATGAAAAAAAAAGCGTTTCTGATGTAGCGACGACCTTTTCCAACAGGATCAGTGAGGACTTAAGAGTTCCGACACCCTTCAGCGTTGTACAGCATTTTCTCATTTCGTAATTATTGGAAGCCTTTCATCAAACTGATTGACTCATTTTCTTCGAGGCTTATTTATTGTCATCCCGAGTTATCAAAAGGAAATTTAAAACGACCATGTAGTTTATTTTTCTGTTTTATTTTTATGGAAGTGATACAGAGGGGTCAAAAATGGCTTCATATTTCAGTGCGCAGAGTAACTGTATATTTATTTGCTATTTATGCCGACAGAGAGAAGCAAAACACAACTATCATACACTGTTTATTTTTTGCCTTTTTGTATCAAGAGTTCACATTCTTTAATTTACTTTGCTTGACCGTCCTGTTAGATTTGATTTATTAGCCTTTATTTGTATTGTGACTATTGCATAAAGGGAAGGAGAGGGAGGAGAGGAAAGGCAGGCTGGGAGAACGGAGTGATGGTGGTGATCTTAGTCTTGTTAGCAGCAGGAGGAGGAGGAGGTGGAGGACGATGACGAGGAGGAGGAGCAGCAGTAGGAGGAGGAGAAAGAGAAAGAGGAGGAGGAGGAGGAGGAGGAGGAGGACGATGACAAGGACGACGAGGAGCAGGAAGAGGAGGAGAAAGAGGAGGAAGAGGAAAGGAATGAAGAGAAGAAGACGAGGATGATTAGGTAAAGAAAAAATGAAGAAAACGGAGATGAGGAAGAAGGAAGAAAAGAAGGGGACCCAAGAAGTTAATAGGAAGACAAAGGACATAGGAAGCGCAGATAACAAAGCGCTTTAATTATAATGAGGTTGTCTACTTTAACCCTTTTTTTCACCAATACGCGGAATTTTCACTAATGGGGAGAAGAGAAGAAGGAGGAGGAGGAGGAGGAGAGAATAATATCAGAAGATGGAGGAAGAAAATTAGAAGAAAAAAAAAGCAGGTAAAGGAGGAGGAGGAGGAAGAGGAAGAAGAAAATGAGGAGAAAGAAGGAACGTTAGGAAGATTCGGTGGAGAGAGAAAAAAAAAAGTACACCACCCGGAGAATGAAAGAGAAGAGGAGGAAGAGGAAGACGAAGAAGATGAAACGAAATAAAGTTAAGACCTAAAGAAAAGGGGCAACAATATAATCAGTGGTCCCATTATTATTCGTGGGAGAGTTACAATTACAAATGCTAAAGGCGACACCCAATTCCCTCTACTTTGCCCCAGCCCGTAATGAACACGTCCAGAGTTTCTTAAAGTTTCGTAGCAAAAGAAAAAAGTTTGGCTATCGCTCGGCTGGTTGGCTGGCTGGGACTGGCTAGGCGTGTGTGTGTGTGTGTGTGTGTGTGTGTGTGTGTGTGTGTGTGTGTGTGTAAGGAGCGATGGAAATATTTTAATTGTGTTATGGGTTTTTTCTCCTCGTCTTTTTTCTCCTCCTCCTCGTTATTCTCCTTTTTTTTTCCTCCACCTTCTCCTCCTCCTTCTCCTTCTCCTCCAGTACACAATACCTCTTGCCTACCTGTATACTAATGAGGCTTCCTGTAGTACACACACGTCTACACACACACACACACACACACACACACACACACACACACACACACCTTCTAATACCTACCTTACCTTGTTACCGAAAGCGAACAGGTAATGTCACTCGAAGCTTCTATTCAGTATTCTAGTTGCATAAGTCTAATAATAAGTCCTTTGTGGTTTAAGTTCGCCACTTAAATATATGTAATTGAACGTGTATTGATAGCTTGGTGACAGTTCTATTTTTGGCCATTATCTCCACGTCACTTGAGAGAGAGAGAGAGAGAGAGAGAGAGAGAGAGAGAGAGAGAGAGAGAGAGAGAGAGAGAGAGAGAGAGAGAATGCCAGAATCATGTCAAAGTTCCGTGGCGTTGAATGGTGTTGATGGTGATGATATTAGTGGTGGTGGTGATATTGGTGGTGGTGATGTTCGCTGGTGTGGCTGCTGGTTATAATTAGTGGTGACCTTACTGACGATGGCGTTGTGGTGTTGATTTGGTTTGAGTGTTCTCCTTGGCGTTGGGGACGGTGGTGATGTGAAGAAGTGTACCATGAGCTTACAGAGACAAAGAGAAGAAGTGAAAGAAAGCAGAAGTATGTATGGTGAAAATATAGAGAAGGAGGAAGAGAGATGCAGAGGCTTAGGTGGAAGTTAGAGATGGAGGAGAGTGAAAGCACAGAACAGGTGAGAATATAGGCAGGTAAGAGATGAGAGGAAAAGGGAAAGTGGAAATGGATGGTTGAAGGCAGGATGAAGGAATTCGAGAAGGAGACTAAGAGGATTAAAGTGAGATTGGGTATGGAGGAAGGACTTTGATAAGGGTGATGTTAATAAGGTTCTGGCGGTAAGAGAGCCGGGTAAGACACGTAGTAATGGGTTTAAGTTGGATGAAATTAGATTCAACAAAGACATAGTGGAGGATGAGTGGAACAGACTTGGCAGGCACGTGATGAAAAGCTAATACGATAGATAATTACAATAAAACTTTAGATAAATTCATGATATAGTGAGGTTAGGTTGTGTTAGGTTTACAGTTCACTTTCATAGGAGGAGGACGAGGAGAAAGACAAGGAGGAGGAGGAGGAGATAGAGGAGGAGGAGGAGGAGGAGGAGGGAAATGGAAGTGATGAGGTTGGAGAGGATGTCTGTTAAAGTGGAAGCAGGTCAGGCCAGAGGGGGGAGGGGGGAATGGGGCCGCAGGTGTCGTCATGGGGGCAAGGGGGGTGGAGAGGGTGTGTGTGGGGGGGCAGGTGAACAAGGTGCACCGACACGCCCCGGAATTAGCTGTTAATAAGTCATCCGGGAAGTGAGTGGTCATGTGTGTGTGTGTGTGTGTGTGTGTGTGTGTGTGTGTGTGTGTGTATTTTAATGTGTTGCCTTTGTACTACTCTCTCTCTCTCTCTCTCTCTCTCTCTCTCTCTCTCTCTCTCTCTCTCTCTCTCTCTCTCTCTCTCTCTCTCTCGTGTATTGTAATCAGATGAATAGCTAACTTAAAGGTTACTAACGAGGAGGAGGAGGAGGAGGAGGAGGAGGAGGAGGAGGAGGAGGAGGAGGAGGAGGAGGAGACAGCAAAACAAATAGAAAAATAGGAAGGAAAAGATGAGAAAACGAGGTCGACACACCACCACAATCACCACTACCATCACCACAACCACCACCATTACCACCACAACGCTTCTCACCACAGGCAGTCAGTTAAAGCAGGGAAGGAAGGTAGGAAGCAGGCAGGCAGGTAGAAGCAATCAACAGCAGATGTATACACGTTAAATAGGTCGGTGGATACATCAGAGTGAGTTGGTTAGGAGGTATGTGGCTGGAAGGTCAGTAGGTGGGTGCGTGCATAAGTAGGCAATATGCAACTACCACTCAGTACTTAAAACACACCTAAACTCACGCTATTCCTACCTTCACTCACCGTCTATCTCCTCTCGTGTGTAGGAGAAAAGTATATTGAGTGGTTGTTAAGTAGGTGTGTGAGTGGCAATATCCTGCAAATACTTTCCCCCATAACACACACACTCGTCCTCCATACCTTTGTCCACTTACTTCCTACACCCATTAAAAAAAAAAAAAAAAAAAAAAACACAGGTACGGGTCGAGGTCGGTAAAGAGATGGGAGAAAGGCCGTATATTGCCTCCACTTATACCACCAAATCACGCACTTCTGCACTTAATTACACGCCTAACCTTTGTACACTGACCTGTTTCCCACACCCATGAATAAAGAAAGTGGTTGAGGTGGATAAATAGGTGGGCGAGAGGCCGTATACTGCAACCACTTATACCACCAAATCACGCACTTCTGCACTTAATTACACACCTGACCTTTGCACACTGACCTGTTTCCCACACCCATGAATAAAGAAAGTGGTTGAGGTGGATAAATAGGTGGGCGAGAGGCCGTATATTGCAGCCACTTACCGCTCATTTACACCCACCCACACGCACGCCTTTCCCACCTTCGCCCGCTAACTTAACCCCCTTCCCCTCTCGCCCCCAACAAGCACTTACCTGCATGTGTACCTTCCTTTCCCTTCCCTCCACCACCGTTGCCAGATTATCGTACTCAGAGAATAGTATTTACCGGTTTCTGACGCATAACTATTGCCAAGAAACATCACGATCTAACTCTTTTAACGATAACTATAAATGAGTTTCGTTATCGGAGCCCAGAAGACAGTTTTGGGATAGGAAGTCGGGAAATATAAGCGGCTGAGTACGAGAATCTGGCAACGTCGCCCTCCACCCCTCTCTTCCCCACCCCCGGAAAAAAAAGTGGCGGCGTTATTCAGTGCTTATTCACCTCGTTTCTGGGGGTGAACGCCGCGTAGTCGAAGCTTTATATCGCCAATAAAACGTGTCTTTGTCACTGGGATGGCTTGAATTACACGTGCCGCGCGGGAATGGCCTAGTTACTATTGAATTATGCCGGCAATTCTTTCATGCTCACTTCATTTCCATCCCGAGGTGCAGAGGGTAAGAGGAGGAGGAGGAGGAGGAGGAAGAGGAGGAGGAGGAGGAGGAGGAGAGAGAGAGAGAGAGAGAGAGAGAGAGAGAGAGAGAGAGAGAGAGAGAGAGAGAGAGAGAGAGAGTTGAAGGGGTGTGTGGAGACTTTAAAGGGTTCGGTCAATTCGAAGGAGGAAAGGAAAGGTTCAAGGCGACTTTAGTTTCACGAGACGGCAGAGGCGGTGATGGTGGTTGCGGTGGTGATGGTGGTTGAGGTGGTGGTGATGATTGCGGTAGTGGTGGTGGTGGCGGTGGTGGTTGCTGGGTGTCATCTCTGAACCTTCATCTTGTTCTCCTCATTCTCTTGGTTCAAGCACAAGAAGATGTTAGTTGGCTTGAGGCGAGTAAAATAGAGGAAAGTGACGTGAATTGGAGGTTATTACGACGAATGAGAGAGAGAGAGAGAGAGAGAGAGAGAGAGAGAGAGAGAGAGAGAGAGAGAGAGAGAGAGAGAATTAAGATAACGGATTTAAATAGAGCAAAGTAATTAATAGCCATAGCCTCTCCATTATTTTCTTTATCTTTTTACTATCATTATTGCAAATCCAATGTCGCCTTTAATTTTAGGGGGGCCTCCTTTTAATGGTAATGATCCGATATTTAACTGTGCGATCATTGCAGTCTTATCTTTCTTCTATTTTTTATTTGTTTTGTCTATCACATCATTAAATTATTTAGCTAGAGAATTTGTCTAGACTGCGAGCGAATATTTACTTCTTTTTTTCTCTGGCGCCTGAGTGTGTGTGTGTGTGTGTGTGTGTGTGTGTGTGTGTGTGTGTGTGTGTGTGTCTAATGTCCATTCAATGCGTTGGTCTTGTTTTTCCTTCTGTTGGGTGCGGCGGTGGTGGTAGTGGTGGTGGGGTAGTGGGGGTGATGGGGGGAGCAGACAGCCAGAGAGCCAACCAGACAGACTGCCATCTCTCTCTCTCTCTCTCTCTCTCTCTCTCTCTCTCTCTCTCTCTTTTGTCGTGTGTGAATGGATACTTTTATTGTCCTGATTGTTTTGCGTCATTTTTCTCCGCCGGATTCGTTGCCAAACATTCTTCGTCAATATTTTGGTGGATGGTTCTGTCTTTGTCTTTTTTCCTTGTTGTTGTTGTTGCTATTTTCGTCCATATGTTGGTTTTCTGATCGGAGGAGATGGGGATGGAAGGGGAATAAAATGGAATGTACTGAGAGGGGAGTAGGGCTGTAGGGAAGTGGAAGGGCATGTCTGGGGAGTGGAGTAATCTATAGTGGAGTGGAAGGGAGTGGAGGAAGGAAAAGGGAGAAAAAGGATATAACGTGCATGATCCTGTTTGCTTGTGTTTGTTCTTCTTCATCTGTTTGGGGTTGGTTCACATTCGTATGGGGAATGTTACAAACAAAAAAAAAAAGGAAAAAGAAACAAGATGGAATGATATAATGGGAGGGAGGGGAATGATGGTGGCCGTGATAAACACACACACACACACACACACACACACACACACACATTGGCTGCTGTTCGAGTGATGGACATTTCCGATTATGAGTTTTTTGTGCTCTCTCTCTCTCTCTCTCTCTCTCTCTCTCTCTCTCTCTCTCTCTCAGTTTCTGTGGGAGTGCATGAACGGCCCCAGAGAGAGAGAGAGAGAGAGAGAGAGAGAGAGAGAGAGAGAGAGAGAGAGAGAGAGAGAGAGAGAATAAAGCGCTCTGACCGCATCATGTTGAATATTCAATAACTTCTGTTTTCTTTTTGTATCCTTTTTTTTCTCACCCGACTCGCCAACTGACTAGATAAATGTTTTCAGAAAGTAATGTACGTACAGGAAAAAAAAAATTATAGAGACTGCGGCGCCGAGGGAATGGAGTGAAACGGAGCGTGAGGGGACGGGGATGAAGAGAGAATGCCGTCCAGTCGTAATTTGTACTCTTTTTCTGTCTTTTTATTCTTCATTTTTCTGTTCGAACATTTCACTGGCGATCTAGGCGTCTAGTTCACCGGACTTTTATGTGTGATGCATTTACGTTCAGCCCGAAAGCAAAGTGAGGAGGAGGAGTGTGTGTGTGTGTGTGTGTGTGTGTGTGTGTGTGTGTGTGTGTGTGTGTGTGTGTGTGTGTGTGTTTTCTCTCTCTCTCTCTCTCTCTCTCTCTCTCTCTCTCTCTCTCTCTCTCTCTCTCTCTCTCTCTCTCTCTCTCTCTCTCTCTCATTTTCAACCAAGGAAGCATCTCGTCTGTTCAGCCAATCACGTGGACTTCTGCCTCAGCCAGCCTCGCGCACTCATTGGCCCGCACAAACACAGGAGCTAAGGAGTGCAGCGGCGGGCGGGCGGGAACTGGGCGTTTTTCTACCTGAACGCACCGCTGGCCACTCAATCTGTCTGTGAGTGGCTTGGACCGGACCAGGTGTCACGGGCAGACCAGCTTCGCCACCCCCGCCAGTGCGAAGGGTTTAGAGACGCCAGGATGAAAGGGAAAGAATGGGATGAGGGAGGGATGATGGAGGAGGGATGAAAGGAGGAAGGAAAGGGAAAAGGATGAAAGAGGGAAGGAAATGGAGAGGGATGAAGGAGGAGAATTTTGTTTTCGGGACTTACAAATCCACATATGATCAGGTTTTCGTCGAGGATGTGAGTATATCCGTGGGTAGTTTTAAGAACCTGGTGATAGCTTGACGAGGCTTCTGCACTATGAATGTGGAGAAAAAAACAACAACTGCAAGGCTTTCGTAGAGGCTTTGGGTATTTCCGTGGGAAGTTTTGTGAGTCTAATGATTGTCTGGAAAGGTTTCTGCATCATGAATGTGAAGAAAAAACTAATAAAACCCAAATTAATATCATAGGTGGATATATTTGTTATGAGAGGCGAAAGCGACTGAGAATATTAGAATGAGGCAAGACGGTGGGATAGGGGGGAATAAAGTGATAAAGGGGTTTGTTGGCTGCAGCGATACCCGAACTGAAGGGGGAGAAAGGGGAAGTGAGGGGAGAGGAAGGGAAGTTGCTGGGTTATTTGTTTATCCCAAGTGTTTTAATTGTTACTCATTCACTGAAATTTATTACATCATTCCTATACGTCCTCATTAATCTTTTTTTATTTTTTTTTTAATATTTATGCTGTCTCTTTAGTTCTATCGATTCCTTATTCTCCTTTCCGTCTTCTTCCTTTTCCTTTATTTGGTGGCTTTTCATTGTCATCCTTGCATTTCTTTTTCTCCCATTTTCTCTCCTTTCCCCTCCTTCTCTTTCCCTTCCATTCATTTAATTTCATATCCGTTCCTTTCCCTTCCCCCCCGAGTCCTCAGCCTCTCGTACATTCTCACTCCTTTTTATTTAGTTATACATACCTTCTCTCCTGCTCTCATTTTCCCTTAAATATAGAAGCCTTATCATTATTATTTTCATTCTCCTTTCCCTTCTCCCGAATTCTTTGCAGCCACTCGCTCTCACTCAACGTCATTTAATTTTACACTTCCTTTCCGCGCTGCATTTTTCTTTACTTTTTTTTTTTATTCGTGTTACCGTTTTTCTTTCTTGTCTTTCCATTCTCTTCTTCCCTCCCTGTCTCATTTCTTTCCTTGCCTATCCTAGACTTACCTTGCTTGTTCCCTCCTTACCTGCTCTCACCTTGCCTTCCCCTCCCTTCCTTTCCCTCACCTTGCCTTACTCTCCCTTCCTTTCCCTTGCCTTGCCTTTCATCTCCCTTCCTTTCCCTTATCTTGTCTTCCCTTTCCTTCCTTTCCCTCAGCCTCGCCATTTCCTCTCGATATCTTGCCTTATATTCACTCCGCCTCCTCTTTCCCCTCTCTCCCTCTCATTCTTTACCCCATACTCGCCTGTCGCCACACACTTGCTTGGCCATTTCTCCTTCCATCCGTCTATATCCGTCTCTCTCTCTCTCTCTCTCTCTCTCTCTCTCTCTCTCTCTCACACACACACACACACACATTTTTTATATATTTTTTGAAGTTTTGCTGTTCCATCTATTTTTTTTCTTACATTTCATGGACATCTGCAGCTATCCTAAATACTTGTATATTTTTCGTGCATCGTCTTTGGTTTGGTCTTGTTTTATATGCTTTTTCGTGCATTTCTCTTTTGGCCAGCAGATAATCCTGGCTCGTAATAACATCAGTGTTTTCGCCCGGGTGTGTTTCGCCAGGTGTGGAAGACGCGGTAACGAGGATGTCTTGTTGGTGCAGGGTTTGTTGTGCTCAGGTGTTGGCGAGGCGGAGTGAGAGGCGGAGTGCTTGCCAGGTTAATTATGATGTAAAAAAACACTCCCAGGTCATGTGTGTGTGTGTGTGTGTGTGTGTGTGTGTGTGTGTGTGTGTGTGTGTGTGTGTGTGTGTGTGTGTCATTACTTTTTTGTCGCGTTCTTTTGTGTGTTCCACGAGCATGCAAGCAAATTAGAGCAAGGTCGTAAAAACTTCAGGTAAATAAAAATATGAAATCTTTCTCTACATTGCTGAATTGAAAAGAGCATGATATGTGCGTGTGTGTATGTGTGTGTGTGTGTGTGTGTGTGTGTGTGTGTGTGTGTGTGTGTGTGTGTGTGTGTGTGTGTGTGTTCCTCTGCATGTGTGCGTGTGCGTGTGTGCGTCACTTAGCAAATTACACTGTTAAGATGAAGAAAGACAAAGGCTTCTTAGAACTATTTTCTGCTCTAGGTAAACGAAGTATATTAATGAAGCACACACTCTACTTACTGCTGGTGCTGTTACTACTACTACTACTACTACTACTACTACTACTTCTACACAACTACTACTACTACTTCTACTACTACCAATCTAATATAGCCCTCCGACCCTACCTTCACGTAATTCAAGGTGGGGCTTCAGATGATCCGTTACTACTACTACTACTACAACTACTCTGCTGATGAGACAGAGAACCGGCCACTCCCTTCCTTCTTATCCTCCTATTCTTCCTCGTCCTCCTCGTCTTCCTCCTATACTCCTCATTTCCTTCAGTGTCTCTTAGAAGTAGGTTGAATATGCCCCACGGCGCTTCCTCCTCTTCCTCCTCCACCTCCTCCTCCTCCTCCTCCTCCTCCTCCTCCTCCTCCTCCTCCTCCTCCTCCTCCTCCTCCACGGGTCCTTGAGAATCCTTGCCATCAGGGAAAACTTCGGCTAACTAGGGAAATTGCGAGTCTTCTGAAGATTCCGATTGAGTTTTTTTTTATATATTTTCAGTCCTTTTTTTAAAGTTTGAAGGGGAGAGAAAAATGGGGGACGACGATGTGAAGGAGGGACCCGGGGAGGAGGGGTATGGAAGGAGGAGGAGGGGGAGGGAGGGAAAGAAATGAGTGACAGACAGAATGCTTGAGTGATGGATGTGTGTGTGTGTGTGTGTGTGTGTGTGTATGTGTGTGTGTGGGTGATCTCGTGAATGAATTGGTGCATAACTGATAACGGCGCTCAATTGGTTACGTCTTTGTCCTACTGAGATGGTGGCGGCGGCGGCGGTTATGGCGGCGATGATAGTGGCAGTGATGGTGAAGGTGACAATGAGCCGTGACAATGATAGCGGTTGTGAGGGAGGCCTGGCGGTGTTGGTTGCAGCGGCGGCGACGAGACTGTTGGCCTACTCATCGCCGTCATCTGTATTAATCTGTTGGCATTAAGTTGATGTACAAGCCTCCATTCTGCTGCCACGGAGCGATCACCAGTCCATGTGTCCTCCAACGATGCTCGGGGGGTTCAGGAGAGGGTGGAGAGGAGGGGAGAGGGGGAGAAAAAGGGGAAAGAAAGGGGAAGCGAATGAGAAGAGGGGAGAAGAGAATGGGAGAGATTAAAAGGAAAAGATGCAGATTGAAAGAAGGAAAGAAAGAAAGGAAAAGGATATAGAAAGGAAGGATGAGAGAGAGAGAGAGAGAGAGAGAGAGAGAGAGAGAGAGAGAGAGAGAGAGAGAGAGAGAGAGAGAGAGAGAGAGAGAGAGAGATCTGAGATTACGTGGGAGGTTCTGGGAGAGATAACTCGCTGACCTATCCAATTACAAGCATGGGAATAGGGCGGGGGACGGGGCTTGTATGTCGAGGTGTTGTCAATAGGGTTCTTTCTAGGGGCTGATGGATAGGGAAAGGGGGGGGGGTAAGGGGGGGGGGTGCAGGGTGTGGGATGAAGGGGATGATTGTTCTTCATTTTGTCTTATTTAGCCTTTGTGTGTGGGATTAGTTACTAAATTCCGATAACTTTTTCTGATATTCACTATGACCTTTACACCTTTTGTTCAGTAATTTTTTTTTGTTGTTGTTGTTGTAGTGTTTGTTGTTTGTCATCATCAGTCTTTTTTTTTGTTCTTTTTTGCTATTTTTATAATTTGCTGAGTATTGCACTTTTTTTTCATTCTTCATCTACATTCCTTGCTTGTTTTTTTTTTCTGTAGCGAATGTTTTCATGTTTCTCTTTTTCCAAACGCGCATATCTCTCTCTCTCTCTCTCTCTCTCTCTCTCTCTCTCTCTCTCTCTCTCTCATTGCATTCCTTTTCCTTCTGCATCTCTTGTCGTCTTAACGTTACGATAAATAACATGTTTGAGGTTCTTTCTACTTCGTGTTTTCCGCCAAGTTGATGTTTTCCTCTCAGTGACTTATTCCAACGCCGTCTTCGGGACCTTACACCTTGTCACTCGTGTTTACATTGTGGCTGCTCCCAGTGTCCCAAGTTCGAGCACCGCGTCAATGGTGTGTAGTGATGATTGCATGAGGTGGTTCACTTTAAAGGCGAGGTTTAAAACTTTGCTCGGCATTAGTTTGTTTACCGGTAGGGTTCAAGGGCATCCCGGACACCAACAATGTTACACAAAGAACGGCGAAAAAATATTGTGTTGAATTGCTTTGCGCGTGGATTTTTACACGCGTTTCTATACATTTTTTATTATTAAAGAGGGGTTACTTTTTTGTGCATTGATATAATGGGATAACTTTTTTGTCGGCGACCGCTGCGTCCGTCCGGCTCACTGCTGCAGCTGCCGGCGTGGACGTGATGGGCGTCGCGGCAGGAATCCCGTGAATCACGCTGCTGGAGCCGAGACCCGCCCTGATGAGAGCCGTGGCCGGGGCTTGGATGACTCGCAGCGTGATGAGAAACCGCAGAGTTCTGGATGGTAGTAACACAGGGGCCACATTCTTAAACGTATCGGGCTCCACTTGTGACTATTTCCAAGCACTACGACTATTTTGGAGCAGCAAGTAGCGGGCTTTTTTTTCATTATTTTTTTTTGTGTGCCCTTGAGCTGTCTCCTTTCCTGTAAAAAGAAAAAAAAAAGGCCACAGAGATTAGCCGGGTTTTCATGGGTGATTTTTCCCGTTTAAGGCGCACAATTCGGGTAAAACTATCACTAGGATTACAAAACGGTCCATGACAATCCCAGCAACTTCCACGAGCGGGCTTTCAAACTGGTGACCTCAGTCGGTGATACGTTTAAGCACACGGGCTTCCGACTCGGTAGACAGAGAGTTGGCTTCGGCTGCGTAGAGGGCGTGACTGTAGAGTAACTTATCGGATAGCGGCAAATGTCCATCGCGTTGCGTGTACGAGTAATCATAAAATAGGAATGAAGCGTATATATTAACCATTCATAATCCTCAAGTATATACCTATGATTTATGAAGGATGGTATTCATTAGGCCTCACACCAGGGAGTTTTAGTGTAGCTTAACTTATGCACAGGCTGTAAAGAAGAGGTTTATCGAATTTCGGCTGTAGTTTACGATTTATTGCCTTAGGTTGAGGTTGAGGGAAAAGGAAGGGTTAGGCCACGTGAGGTTCGAAGGCGCTGCGTATATGTGTGCGCCATTTTTCCTCGGCCTGACACCTGACACCACACCTGGAGCTCACCTGTCACGCTAGCAATAAAACACACCTACCTGAGCACACCTGTCTGTTTGCCGGCACGTGCATGTTAAGTTTTCTT
>NC_066559.1:5738109-5825609 GCF_024679095.1 Eriocheir sinensis | reverse complement strand
GTCCCCTACACATCATCTCCCTTACTAATATTCCTTTTTCTCTTCCCCTCTCTGTAACTTTTCTTTCTAGTCATTTTCCTCGCCTTTCTTCTCCCTTAATTCTATCCTCCCTTCCGTTTCTTTCTTCACCCCTCCTCCACCCATCCTTTTCTTTCATCCCTACCCTGTTCTCCCTCTCCTGTTCCTCCCCCTTCACTGTCCTCTCATTTCTCCTCCTTTCCTCCTTTCCCTCTTATTTCCCCTTTCCTCCTCTTCAGTTCCCCAACCTCTTCATCTGACCCCTGCCGTTGCTCCCCTTCCCTCCGCTATCCTTTCATGCCTCCTCCCTCCCTCCCTCCCTCCCTTGCCTTCCCCTACTCCCGCCACCCAGATTATAAAAGAGGAAGGCATATTAAAACAAGAGTAAAAAAAAAGGTTGCATAATACACTGTAAGTAAAATATCGTGTTCCTGGTTATTCGCTCCATTTTTACTTTATTGTGTTGACCCAGTTTTTTTTCATTTATTTTATTAGAAGTCGATTATCTTGCAAGGGCCGCTAGTTGTTTTATATTCTCCTTAGAAGCTTATGAGTAACCGGTATGTATTTGTCAGTTTTGCCTTATATTTCTTTTCTTCCACATATGTTTTAGCTTTTATGTTTGACATGTCTGCGTGTATCTGTCTACCTGTCAATTTTGCTTTTATTTTATTTTATGTGTGACGAACTTTGCCTTTGAACTTCTTGTTAGTTTAGTTTATGGAAAGGCAAAAAGTGTGTGTGTGTGTGTGTGAGAGAGAGAGAGAGAGAGAGAGAGAGAGAGAGAGAGAGAGAGAGAGAGATTTTTCCTCAGTTTCTCTATACTCCACGTTAGTGACTCCTGAAATTTACATCCCTGGAGCCTGTTTTACTCTTTTTCCTCCTTTCTTTCCCTCGCTCGCCTTGATACTTTTATTGGAAACTCACTTACCTAGATTCTGTTCGGTATGGCGCGGGGAACAAGGGGAGGTGTATCGCGAGTATAAAGTGTGTGCGTGTGTGTGTGTGTGTGTGTGTGTGTGTGTGTGTGTGTGTGTGTGTGTGTGTGTGAACGTTCATGTCATTCCCTCTTCGTTATTCTGTGTTGCTCGTAAAACTTTGAAATGTGAGGTTCATTAACTATTTCGTCGAAGTGTGATAACGTAAACAAGTAAATTTCGCGCTTGGAGTTTTTTTTCTTCAGAGGTTTGAGTCGCGCGAAGAACGGTGGAAGTTGATAAAAGTATGATCAGATGTTCGAGAAGTTAGAAGTTAGTTAGAAGAAGAAAAAAGTTAAAAGTGTGATCATATGTCCGAGAAGTTAGAAGCTAGAAATAAGAAGTTAAAAGTATGACAAGATGTTTGAGAAGTTAGAAGTTAGTAAAAAGAAATAAAAAGTTAAAAGTGTGATCATATGCCCGAAAAGTTAGAAGCTAGAAATAAGAAGTTAAAAGTATGACAAGATGATCGAGAAGTTTGAACTAATTAGAAGTTAGAAAGTGTGCAAAAAATATCAGATGTTCTTTGGCGCTTGGGTGTCTTGCTGCCGAGAGAATGACGGGGAAAACTGACCACACAGACCTCACCTGAGCTATGTGTGCTTTGCCGTGTACCTTTCACACTGCCGGCAAGACTGGCTTATGTTATTAAATCAGTGTTACATTCCTCTTGACTACGTGTATCGTATTCCACATCTCTATCGAAAACATAACCTTATTTCTGAAGGTATAAATTTTGTTAACAAGGATATATTAACGCTATCCGCTCTTCTGTATGATTCTTTAGTTTGTCTTGCCCTTGGCCTGTTTCCTTCACTGTAAATAATCGTGTGTTGTATGTTTCCCGTTACCTCGCATCGAAAATGACACCTCCCATTGACTAGAGTTCTTAAGACCCTTTGTTTAGTATCGCGAAGCATTTTCCAAGACTCCCACAGCGGCGGCATCTCTCCGCGGAAAGGAAAGCAGGTCATGTTGAACGAGCCTTTCTTCGGGCGCGAGGGAGGTATCAGCTGTGTGGCCTCATGCTGGAAGGCTTTAATTCCCCGTCGAAGTAAGGAGGAAAGGGAAGCCGTGCGTGCCCTCCAGAGCGAAGCGTGTGGCAGGTGCAAGCGATCGTTGTGGTGAAAGAAACCGTTTTATGGTTATCACCGCCATATCCATTGAAGGAGGACGATGAGGAGGAGGAGGAGGAGGAGGAGGTAAAAGAAAAGGAACAAGAACAAAAGAAGAGGAGCTGCAGTAGGTGGAGGAGGAGGAGAAAGTAAAAAAAGAAAACAAAAGAAAACAAAAGACGTATGTAATAGTTGAAGGAGAAAGAAGACGGGGGGGAAGAGAAAAAGATGATAGTAATGATGATGATGATGATGATGAGGTAGAGGAGTAGGAGGAGGATGCAATAGAAAAAAAAAGGGCAAAAGAAGAGGAAGTACAGTAGGAGGAGGAGGAGGGGGGAGGGGAGGAGGGTAAATGATAATAGTAATGATAATAATGGCGATGATGGTGGTGAGGAGCAGGAAGAGTAGTAGGATGATGATGATGATGTGCTAATGGGGATGCTGGTCGTGTGGAAATAAAGGCGTGGGCAGAGAAGGAGAGGAGGAAGAGGAGGAAGAGGAGGCCTAGGATGCGGGTGAGGAGGGGAAAGTATAATGATTATCAGCAAAAATAAATAGAGGAAATTACTGTGATAAAGTACAAGGAGTGTGGGCAGGTGGTCGAGAAGAGAAAAAACACCACGGAAGAGAAAGAGAAAAGGAAGATAGTGGGAGAAAAATACAAATAAAAGTAAAAAGAGATAAGGGGCGACAAGTTAGGGAGATAAGGGAGTGAGGGAGGATGGGGTGTAGATAAGTGGAGGAGAGAGGTGGGAAAAGGGGTGGGGGAGAATAGATAGGTGAGGGAAGAAGGAGGGGGAGAGTAGGTAAGGGATTGATAAGCCTAAATCGTGTGTTAAATATTTCCCTCCACACTTTATATCATTCCTCCCATCCATCACCATTTTTCTCTTGTCCCTCCCCTCTCTCACCCTTTTCCTTCATTCCTCTTTTTCTTGCTCCTTTCCTCTCCTCGCTCCCTTCCTCCTTCATGTCCCTCCCCTCTCTCACCCTTTTCCTTCATTCCTCTTTTTCTTGCTCCTTTCCTCTCCTCGCTCCCTTCCTCCTTCATAACTTTACTCCTCCTTGTCCCCCTTCACCCCTTCCATACATCCCTCCCCTCCCTCCCATCTTCCCTACTCGCCTAGTCTCTCTCCCCTCCTCCCTCCCTTCCTCTTCCTCCCTCCCTCCAAGGACCACCTGTTAGGCCTGTCAGGTGTGAGGGGAGAGGGGCAAAGGGGGGGAGGGGGAGGGGGAGGAGGAAATCTCGTAACTAGCGAAGCTCTGGTGAGGACGTAATGAGGATGTCCTACTACGTCGCTGCGCGTGTGTGTGTGTGTGTGTGTGTGTGTGTGTGTGTGTGTGTGTGTGTGTGTGTGTGTGTGTGTGTGTGTGTGTGTGTGTGTGTGTGTTTGTGTGTGTGTGTGTGTGTTTCTCCTTCACCCTGTCTGTAGTTTCAAGTTAGCGAATGCATTAGGAAAAAAAAGAAACCATTCTCCTCTTTTTTTATGGTAAATTTCCCCAGTTATATAATTGAATTTTCTAGTTTTATTTTGTTGTATCATTACCGTTTAATTGATATTTTTCCTAATACTGCAGCTACTACTATTACTCTTTTTTTTTTTTTACGTCCAGTGGCTTGGCCCGGGGAACAGCCCATTGTGTACACATCTAGCGATGACCTGCGCATGGCGATCTGTCTCACTGTTAGTCTGTACGTTATCTATTTATGGAATATATATACATTCATAATACGACTGCGTGGTGTTATGAATGGCTTTGGATTTGAGGGAACGACGACTCTGTAAACCTTCCATTTCACTTGGCAACGTGGCTCATGCGATGGTGCCGCACCATTCACCCTTCCGCCACCACGGAAGACTTACGCAGGTCTCACTCTCGCGTCCTGCACAGCCAAGCAAAATGTAGTATACATAACGTAAATAAGAGAGAGAGAGAGAGAGAGGGGGGGGGGGGTAACGATCTCCTCTGAGGAGAGTGATGGGGTGATGTGGCAGTAGCGTGGCTCAGGGGAGCCGTGCCTAAAGGCTCAAGTTAGATTCGATAGACTATACTATTTTTTTTTTTTTTTTACGTCTTCGGCTATAGCTCCGGTTGGCTTTCTTCAGGGGCCTGGTGGTCGGCCCAAGCCCGTCATGACGCAGGCAATTTTTTTTATAGTGGCGCCATTTCTGCTTGGCTTATGCTGCCCCCCAGAACTCATTCTTGATTCACTTGGACGGTTTCCTCTAGAGTCCGGGTTGATGGGTGGTCTTCAAGACAGCATGTGGGTAGTCTTAGGCCACTCGGCGGTGACTGAAAAACCCCAGGTGGCAGCGGGCGGATTCGAACCGACGTCGCCCATGGTGCGGTGAATGCGGGACCCGCACTCTAACCACTCAGCCACCGCCTACTACTACTACTACTACTACTACTACTACTACTACTACTACTACTACGACTACGACTACTACTACTACTACGGTTCCAACTGTATTATCATCATTTTGTAGATTTTATCATTATTATTACTCGTATTATCATTATTATCATTATTACCATCACAATTGAGTTTTCCGGCATTAATAATCGGGGCAGCATTAATTCAGGCCGGAATATTACGGCGAGATCAGACCCGAATTCCCCTTTAATTTTGTTGTGTTTATAATCCTTTATTTGCCTCTTTGTAGGGCCGTGAGGTAATAATAATAATAATAATAATAATAATAATAATAATAATAATAATAATAATAATAGTGATGATAATAATAATGAGTTGTAATTTTAATGCACTTTTTAATAATTCTTTTTTAATATTGATGCTTAGATGGTAACGAACGACCTCTTTTTCTATTTTTTCCCCATTTTTTTTTCTTTTCATCGTGTGTTGTTTTGTAATTTATAGTATTTTATTTTTTAACCTGCATTTCTTTGCTTCATTACTTCATTGTTTAATTTTCTCGTTTTAATCTTTTAGTGATTTATTTCCTGCGTGTGTGTGTGTGTGTGTGTGTGTGTGTGTGTGTGTGTGTGTGTGTGTGTGTGTGTGTGTGTGTGCGTGTGTGTGTCCTTCTTATTTATTTTCTCTTTCTAACACTTACTCTCACACGCACCCTCCCTCCCTCCCTCCCTCCCTCACTCACTCACTCACTCACTCAACCCCTTTCCCCACTACTTGCCTCATCCACTTCTTCCCTCACTGCATTATCTCTCACCCACGCACTCACTCTTTCATTTACACACCCTCACCCTCACACTTGCACACACTTTATTTGATTACGCAAACAACACTCACAATGCCCTGCTTTTAAAATGTTCTTGCGGCAGTTCGAGGCTTTTCAGGTGGTGGTTGTATCTGCTCGACTTTATATTCTTCTTGTCGTTCATTACATGTGGTCGTAAATATCGCTTAATTCGAGGAGCGACCGTGCGAAATGTGATGTTCATGCCAGCTATTATAGACTGTGGGCTGGATTATTCTCTCTGTCTCTCTCTGTTACCCGAGTGCCTGTGTTTGTTTATCTGTCTGTCTGTCTCATATGGCTTGTTTGTTTTTAGTTTTTAATATCAGCTGGTTTATCTATCGAAACCTTTCCATCTGTCTGTCTGCCTACCTGTGAATCTAATTATTTGTAACCTCTTTTCTTCCCTACCTACCAACCTACCTACCTACTTACCTACCTACCTTTCTACGGACCAATGAATCAATCAGTCTTTTTATCTAACCTACCTTGCTATCGATAAATCATTCAATCAGTCAGTCAGTCAGTCTATCTATCAATTTATGTGCGTAACTCCCCATATCTATTTATTTACCTACCTAGCTGCCTGCCTGTCTGCTTATTTACCTGCCTACCTACCTGTGTGTGTGTGGGGGGGGGGGGTCTTATTTTTCTCTTTCTCAACTTGCCATTACACTCCTGCGTATCAACCTACCACCATACCTACCTGTGTACCTACCTGTAAATCAATCAGTATCTCTCTATCATCTACCTGTCTATCAACCCATCTGCCGGTCCGTCACATCACACTATACATCATCGTTTATGCTGTTTCGATGTTCCCGACTAGGCAATGAGAGTGAAGAGGCGTGTCAGTGGTTAAGTAATGAAAGGCCTGGGAGCGGTACGTACAGGTGTTGGGGTTTGTGGGTCACGGAAATGAGTGATCTGAGGCGGCGAGGTGCTGACTCAGTGGGTGCGGTGATGAAAGGGGGGACGAAGGGGGGGGGGGTTAAAGGTGCGTTAGGTAATTAGTAACCAATGTGTGTATTTATTTTAAGGCAAAGGCGGCAGCTGAAGGGTAAAAAAAAAAAAAAAAGAAGAAATAGAAACAAAAAACGATAGTGCTGCTCTGGCTAAAGTGAAAAGTGATGTATGTGTGATTTTTTTTTTTTTTTGCTATCTGAATATGTAAGTTTGTATGTTTTTTGGACCTATCTCTCTTTTCTAATATATTTATCAATTTACCTGTCTGTCTCTAACCTTATCTATCTATTTATTTATCTGTCTATCATCTCTTTTCTCAAACATTCAATCCTGGTATCTATCTTTGCATCTGTTTATTCATATAACTGTTTATTCATCTGTATATCTTTATTTTAATTCACATTTTATTTTCTCTTTCCTAGCATAACTTATCTGTCTGTATCTAACATTATATCTTCTTATCATCTCTTCTTCAACTATGCAATCCTCGTATATATGTATCCGTCTATCTGTCCATGTGTCTATCTTTCCATCTATTTATTTATGCATGTATTTATTCATTTATTTATCTATTTTTCCAACTGTATGTTTTTATTTTACTTCACAAGACGATTTTTAAGCTCGAAGTTGCTGGTTTCGATGATTGACTTTGCTCTTTGTTGCCTTCGTGACCTCCTTCGCTCCCTCCCCCCCTCCCCGCCCCCCGCTCGTTATCATTCAAGGGACCTCCGCGAAGAGTCTTTGATGAGAGCAGCATAAAAGGAGATCACGGTAAACACGTCGCTAATCCCTCCTTCAAAGGAAAAATAAAAAAATGCTCGGTATTAACTTTGCACATATGTTCGCTTTCTTGCACCGACGCAAATGAAGTGTTTTTCTTTTCATTCGTTCAGTCAGTCAGTCAATCGCTTTTCTTTTTCTTTCTGTATCTTTCTTCAGTTGGGTGAGCAAGGTGACGGACTCTCTCTCTCTCTCTCTCTCTCTCTCTCTCTCTCTCTCTCTCTCTCTCTCTCTCTCTCTCTCTCTCTCTCTCTCTCTCTCTCTCTCTCTCATTCCTCCTTTTCCTTCTCCTTCTCTCCCGTCTTACCTTTCTTCCAAACTACTTTTCTCCCTCTTTTTCTTTTTATTCTTTCGTCTCCTTCCGCCCCTTTCCTCCCCACCAGTCCCTCAAAATTCATCTACTTTTTTCTCCTCTTTCCTCTCTTCCCTCTCTTCCTGTATCACACACCACTCAGTTCTCTTTCCCTCCCCTTGTCTCCCTTCTTCTTCCCTTTCCTCTGCACTTTCCCTCTTCCTTATTTTACTCCTTCCCTTTTCCCGTCTCCTTTCTCTCCCTTTCCTCCCTCACTAAATCCCTCCCTTCATCTTTCTTTTATATGATAAGAAGGGTGACTGATCCTTCCCCTCCCCTTCTCACCCTCCTTCCCCCCTCACTCATCCTTGTCTACCCTCTTCCCTTTCCTCCTCACGTATGTTTTTCCTTCATTTCCTTTTCTCTTTCCACCAGTCTCCTTCCGTCTCCTTTCTTCCCCATTAATTCTCTCCCTTCATCTTCATCCGCTCATCTATTCTCTTCTCCACCCTCTCCTTTCTTCCCTCTCTTCCTTCCCACGTCTTGTTTCCCTTCTTCTCTTTTCTCCTTACTTTCTCTCCTATTCTTCTCCTTTCTTCTCTTCTTCCGTCTCCTTTGAGCCCCTTTCCTCCCCTTCATCGTCTCTTCCACTTTCTTCTCCTCTCTCCTTTACTCCCTATCTTCTTCTCCACCACTTCAGCTCCCTCCTCCTCCTCCTCCCCCTGTTTGACAATCGAGTGACGGGTGTTGACTCGCCTGCCGAGGGTGGCTTATTTTGGCCTTCACTTAGATGCTATAGAGCCCTCTGTGTGTGTGTGTGTGTGTGTGTGTGTGTGTCTGTGTGTGTGTGTGTGTGTGTGTGTGTGTGTGTGTGTGTGTGAGAGAGAGAGAGAGAGAGAGAGAGAGAGAGAGAGAGAGAGAGAGAGAGGAATGTATGGTATGAAGACATAAGGTGATTCTTCTTAGCGTGAAGTGTAGGGAGAGGAAAAGGGGGGAAGGGAGGAGGGGTAGGAGGGGGAGGGAGGAGGTAGGGATATGGAGAAGGGAGGGAGGGGAAAAAGAGAGAGGGAGAGAGGGAGGATAGGGCGGCATTGCTATACATCATATGACACACACACACACACACACACACACACACACACACACACACACACACACACTCACCTCATTTGATTAGGGTCGGTCAGGATGAGGAGGTGAGAGAGGCATGACAGGAGGAGGAGGAGGAGGAATGGGTAATCGGGACTGCAGAGAGAGAGAGAGAGAGAGAGAGAGAGAGAGACTTCAAGATTAGAATAAGGAAAAAAAAATGATGAAGAAATAAGAGAGGGGGAGAGAGGAGAGAGGGGAGAAGCAGTGCAAGGAGAGGAGGAAAGAGAAGAGAGGGAATGAGAGAGGGAGATACAGAGAAGATACAAACATAATGAATGAGGAAGAAAGAAAAAAAGGGAGGGAGAGAATAATTAATCAAGAAAGTAAGAGAAAGGTAGAAGAGAGAGGGAGAGGGAGAGGATGCGCCCGAGAGAGAGGGAGAGAGAGAGAAACTGGGTTAAGGAAGAAAGAAATACATGCTCAGGTGTCAATTTCCCAGCAGGTAAATGTGGAAATATAATCATGGTCACCTGTACGCTTTATTACGCGTCATACCCGGCTCGGTGGCGCGTGACGGTTCGGCCAGAATAATCAACAGACATCGAATATATTTACATACACAATACTTTTCACATTCACGTTATTTTCTCCCCCCGTGGCTGCCTGGCGGGCGGGCGTGAGGGTGCGTGACTGCGGGAAAAGAGGTGATGGTTGGGGTGACTTGTATAATAATGTGCTCCAGATTTCGATAATGGAGTCCACCGAATTTTTTATATATACTTTTTTATTGGTAATGCTGTCACGTTTTGTATTGGATTTCTAGTTTTGTTTTGTTTATTCTAAGAGCACAGTGATGGCTTTAAAAAATATAGAAAAAAAATTGAATAGGAAAACAATACATTAATGGCTTGAAATATTATTTTTTTTAAATGGAAGAAAAAAAAGTGCAGTAATGGTTTTGAAATCTATTGTTTTTGAATAGAGTAACGAAAAAAGTGCAGTGATAGCCTTACACATTAATGTTTTAAAGAATGATGTGATTAAAAAAATACACTAACCGGATTTAAAAAAAATATATATATTAACAAAAGCATTATTATAGCTTAAAAAATATGCTGCGGCCTCCCCCCCACAAAAAGGAAGAAAGAAAATAAATAAATAAAACGAAAAAAATAAAGCAAATACTAACTAGACTTAGAGAAAGAACTGGGGAGAAGAAAAAAAAAGATAAAGAATGGAGAAAAAGAAAGTAACAAAAAAAAAAAAAAAAAAACCCGTCTGGATATGTATTATTCTTCCAACCCAGGTCACGCAGGACAGAGCTCAGGTGCATTACTGTGAAACCCAACACTGCCCTCATTATACTTGTGGCTCAACTGTATGATGAACCTTGCACACACACACACACACACACACACACACACACACACACAGAGACACACGCACACACATCACATCTCTCCCTCCCTTCCATGTTGACAGTTTTGCTAGGGGAATGTGTGTGTGCATGTGTGTGTGTGTGTGTGTGTGTGTGTGTGTGTGTGTGTGTGCTGTTTTTTATCATCGTCATTCATGCTCAAGTTTTTGTGATTATGTTGCTATTGTTGTTTTTCTTGTTGTTGATGATGGTGACAACGGTAGCGGTGATGGTACGTATTGGTGTCGATGTGGTAGCTGTCTTGGTGTTGTTAGTATCGGTATTGGTGACAGAGGTGGTAGTGGTGAGGAAGGGAATATTTACACCCCTCACCTCCACCACCACCACCACCACCACCACCGGCAATAACACCAATAACACCAATACCGCGACAACAAAAACAACATCCATCTCCCACGAGGCTCTGGGGGACACGGGGCGAGGCAACAGTTAAATTTGTGGAGCGGAGAGAGAGAGAGAGAGAGAGAGAGAGAGAGAGAGAGAGAAGACAAAATATATACAGAATGATGAGAGATAAGGAAAACAGAAAGAAGAAAAGTATATAAAAAGGAAGAGAGAGAGAGAGAGAGAGAGAGACCACTATAACTTACTCATAACGACCATCGCAAATTCAACGTCTTCATCGCTCGTGCTTGACGCTGGAAGTTGTGGAGCATAAAAAATGAGAAATAGAGATGGAGGGAAGGAGGAAGTGTGAGGGAGGGAAGGAGGGAGGGAGGGTGGGAGGGAGAGGGAGGAATGGGGTTCTGGCGTGATGCATGATTTTGGGGAGAGCTGTTAGGGGTCGGTGAAGGGGGGTAGGAGTAGGTTAAGAGGGTTGATGGTGGAAGGGCTGTTAAGGGTCAGGGGGAGGAGGGGGTTGGGGTAATGGGGGATTAAGGAAGGAATGAGTTAGATTTGCCTGCTGACCTCTAGAAAGCGTGTGTGTGTGTGTGTGTGTGTGTGTGTGTGTGTGTGTGTGTGTGTGTGTGTGTGTCCCCTCGGCTGCGGCATGCATGTGTGCCTTGAATTATGTGCGTCGCGTTGCGGTCCATGTCGCTACGGCGGTGTCGGTCGAAGGGAGGAACAGGGACAGGTGACGAAGGGAGGACAGGTGAGTGAGTGAGGGAGGAAGGGAGGATGGTGAGGGGAAATTGAGGGCAGGTAAAGGTGAGGTGAGCAAGGGTAGGTGAAGGGATGTAAGAGGGAATGGGTACAGGAATGGGTAATTGGGGGTAGGTGAGGAAGAGGATGTAGGAAAAGGGAGTTGAGAATAGAATAGGGGAGGAGAGAAAGGGCAAATGAGTTACTTGAAGTGCAGTTTGTAACAGGAGGGGAAGAGGGGAAAGGTTAGTGTAGGTCAATTGACGCCCTGAGGTAGAACGGCTGGAGTTGGGGAAATGTTATTCATGTGTTCTTTTACTATTGTTCGTGGATTTGTTGGGTATAATTTCTGTATTTATCAAGCGTTATTCCTACTTATTTCCAGTTTTATTCATGTATCTCGTGTTATTCCTGTTCTTTATTATTTTTCGTGTATATAACTCGTATTATTCCCATTTATATTTTTCGTACTAGTCTGACATTTACTTGGTAGTGTTTGTGTGTGTATATTTTCTGTAAATATCTTGTTTTATTCCTGTACTTATCGAGTATGACATTAACTTACCCAGTATTGTTTATGAAAAGATTAGCGACCCTTGAGAAATATGAAGTTAATGTAATAATAGTTTTCTCTCATTTTTAAAAAAGATTATAATATGGAGCAAACTTTTACTTGATATTCTGATTGCCATTAAGGAAAAAAAGAAGGAAGGAGGAGAAGAAGGAGGGAAGGAAGGCAGGAAGGATGGAAAGCAGGAAGGAAGGAAGGAAGGAAGAAAGAAAGAAAGAAATGAAGACTATATTGCACCACGAATTTGTATACATAATGCCTCAGCAGACTATTATTTCATTTGTATTTAAAGGGAGGAAGGAGTTAAGGAAATAAGGAAAGGATAAAGGAATATAATGCACCACAAATTCGTATACATTAGGAACATCAGCAGAGTATTGTTTCGTTCGTATTTAAAGGGGAATTTAGAGACAGCCGTGCGAGTGGTGGTATTATCGCTTTATCTCTTAGTGAATGCTTGAACGCCATACTCGGGTAATTGGCAGCCCGAACAAAAGGCCAGGTATTAGTGTTACCTGCGCCGGCTTCCCGCGGCTGTTTGTTGTTCCTGGGAATTACGCGAAACGGCCTCACACTAATTAATTGTGGCGATTACCTAATAACACCGGTATTGTTGTAGCCGCCAGGTAGAGAGAGAGAGAGAGAGAGAGAAGCAAAACTCAAATGGAATGCGCACCACCAACTAAAAAAAATAAAAAATCTGGTGGCTCTTTTGAGGAAGCGTAAAAAAAATCAAAGGAGAGATAAAAGAGAAAAAGACGTTGAAAAAAAAGGAGAGGCAAGAAGAAATGTTTACATCTTACCTCGGTGAAGAACTAGCTATCGGAATGTGTGTGTGTGTGTGTGTGAGAGAGAGAGAGAGAGAGAGAGAGAGAGAGAGAGAGAGAGAGAGAGAACAACTCCCCCCCACACACAAAAAAATACTAATACCTCACATTCGAAGTCTCCGTCATTTTTGTCTCAGCCGCGTCGCCGGAATCCCACTTTGATAGTCAGGTTTTGGCGCCCGGGAACAACTCTTTACCTGCGCCGCCTTTCATCCCTCGCGGACTGATTGAAGGATGAGAGGCTGAGGCGGGCGGCAGCGGGCGGCGGCGGACGACTCTTGACGCCGCAGCTTCTTGGCATCGTTGACGTCCTCCTCTCAAGCCACCTGTAAATCCGTCTCGCTAGAGGCAAAAACGCGATCTGGCTCAAATGGGACGAAAATACCCACGCGCGCCCGTAGAAGAGTGAGGCAAAGATTAAAGGCGGTTGATCCAATACGGGGGGGAGGAGTAGGAAGACGGGGAGGAGCAAGAAGAGAAGGGGGAGTAAGCGTGGGAGGGGGATCTTTAGGGAGGGATTGCAAGGGGGAGGATTGGAGGAGAAAATGTTTTGTTAAAGGGTTTTCAGGGCCTGTGATGGTGTTGGCCGGAGCATCACACAAGCCAGAGGGGGTAAGAGAGACATGAGGGACAGGAGGAAGAGAGGGAAGGGAGGGCGTGGAAGAAAGCGAGGGAAGAACACGTGTGAGGGAGAGAGAGGAAGAGAGGGAGAGAGAGAGAGAGAGAGAGAGAGAGAGAGAGAGAGAGAGAGAGTAAATCTATGAGTAAATAAATGAATGAACGATGAAGTAAGTAAGGAATTAAGGAAGGAATGGAGAAGCGAATGAGTGACTAAGAGCAAGGTAGACAGGTGTGCGTGGCTTGATGTTAATTATAGGACGTGGACAGGTGTCGCTAGAGGAGACAGGTAAACAGACACAGAATGAGGGTTGTCAGGCAGCTGCGGGTGGCGGTGAGTGAGGGAGTGTACACCGCTGAGGGACGCCTGTAAAGACCGGCTGACGGACAACACCTGTGTGGGCCGACGCTAACGAGACCCGTGAATTGATGCCCTAATGAACCTATACCTGTGCCTTAACCTGGAGGTGGACGCTCGCTTTAAACCCCCTCTTTCTTTCCTTCCTCCTCTCAACCTGTCAGTAACTATATATCATCATCATCACTAACATTATTACTTGCTCATCACCATAATCACCACAATTCAGTCACCATCTTCCATTATTACACTCACTTTAAGCCCTCTTCTCTTTCTCAACCTGCCAATCGCTATCATCATCATCATCAATATTTATCTTCACTATCACTAATACAATCCACATATACTAACATATACCCTCTCCTCTCTCTAACCTGGCCAATCACTGTCATAATCATCACTTTATAAATATTTCTCCTTCACCATCATCACAATTCACAGTCACCACCTCCTATATTTACATCCATTATTTTCACACCCATAACCATCATCATCACTTCCTCACCATCCATCTACGCATACCACCACCAGCACACCCAGTCATTGTAAAAATTGTTTGGAGGGGAGGGTGAAAGGGAGCGCTCCCCTCCACCCCCCTCCACAAACCTCATGCGCCACCACCACCTCCACCACCACCACCACCAATCATTGCAATAACTCACCGCCGCAGAACCCGCCATCACCAGAGTCTGATGGCTAGTGGAAGGCACGGATTTTATGGTACACACACACACACACACACACACACACACACACACACACACACACGGACACACGGACACACGCACACACAGAGGCACGTCACGTATCTTTGCTGGCTGTTTAATTACCCGCGACACTTTTTTATGAAATATTTTCCGTTCCAATGCATTACGCTGGAGTGCTGACGGGGACGGGGGGGCGTCAGGCTGTCCAACCGCTGCCCGTCCATCTGTCTGTCTGTGTGTGCTACTGTGAGAGGGAGAGGAGAGGGAAGGGAAGGGGAGAGAAACGGAAGAGGGGTCTTTGTTCGGCAAGCTCTGTTTATTAAGTCCGTAGATGTCCGATAATGTGTTCCTGCCTTTATTTCCCCCTGCCAGTGACGCGTTCACGGGGCGGTAATTACACACGCTCAGGTGTACTGCCTACCTGTGCGAGGCGCCAGCCCTAAATTGAAGAGACTAAAGCGGGCTGGTGTGTGTGTGTGTGTGTGTGTGTGTGTGTGTGTGTGTGTGTGTGTGTGTGTGTGTGTGTGTGTGTGTGTGTGTGTGTGTGTGTGTGTGTGTGTGTGTGTAGACACTGCGGTGGCCACTCGGTTAGCTGGTTGTGGTGCTATGTAGTTTTCACTTCCGAGACTTGCTCCTCGTACCACTACCTCCTCCCTCTCCTCCTCCTCCACCTCCTCGTCCACCTCCTCCTCCTCCAACACCATTTTCTCCACACTTTTCATTCCTTTACTCCTTCTTCATCTGCTACCACTCACCCTCCGCCACTCATGCTCCTCCTCCTCCTCCTCCTCCTCCTCCTCCCTTTCTTCGACGCCTCATTCTTAAGACCGCCGCTGCAGGAGGCCGAGGCGCATCATCAACGGTGGGGGGCAGGGGGAGAAGGGGGACGAGGGGCACACGTTTCCCAGGGGCCAGGGGCTTCCTTTCACCCTGGATTACCTGAGGGCGAGAGAATAAGTCCTGCGGGTGTAGCCAGCCTGATGAGCCGGCCTTCATCTGTGTATGTGTGGAGGGAGGAGGGGGCCGTTTTGTGTGTGTGTGTGTGTGTGTGTGTGTGTGTGTGTGTGTGTGTGTGTGTGTGTGTGAGGGGGGAGAGGAGATCGTGTATATGTGTGTGTGTGTGTGTGTGTGTGTGTGTGTGAGAGAGTGCTTGCGTGAGTGAGTGAATGAGGGAGCAGAAGAGAAAGATGATTACGAAAAAATGAAAAATGGAGAAGAAAATATGAGAGAGAGAGAGAGAGAGAGAGAGAGAGAGAGACGGTGTGACGGTGACCTCCATTTCTATGCTTATTATTAATCTTCGCTGATCTTCTGGGCCGCAAAAGTTTTCTACCTTATCTCCTTACCTGTACCTGTGCAATGTCCCCTCCCTCCCCTTCCCTCCCCTCCTCTCCCCTCTCCTCCTCCCTCTTCTCCATCCACGCCCCGGCCACGCACTCACCTGTCCGTAAACTTTTTGGTTTATAAATTTACTTGTTGAGAACTTTTCCGAGGGTCCAAGTTACCTGTTTAAATTTTCACCAGGTTACGTAGTTTGTCTCGTCGCCCCGCCCGGTCATATTCACACGCGGCTGCTCTTTTCTCCTCCTCTAGGGTGTAAGGAGATGGCGGGTCGAGGAGGCTGCTCAGAATACAAAATAATGCCCATAAATTTAGCGGCTGCCGTGTTTTGATCTTCCTGTCTTGATGGAGTTTTAGTCGTCTTGATACCCCGAAATGTGTCTGTTTGTAGGCGTTTGTGATTGTTTGTCTGTCGGTGTTACTGTTTTTTTTTTTGTTCTCTGGTTAGTGTTTACAAATATGTCTGTCTTTTTTTATCTGTTTTCTATCGTTTTATCCGTCAATCTTTGTCTTAGTCTGTTTATCTATCAATTCTTCTCTTAACATCAATCTCTTATTTATCTTTATCTCTACTTGTCTGTCGTTTTTTTATCACTTACCCTTTTCACACACACACACACACACACACACACACACACACACACACACACACACACACACACACACACACACACACACACACACACACACACACACACACACACCATCCTCCCCTTCTCCCCTTCCAGCTTCTCCCTTCTAATCCCCTCTTCCTTATCTTCGTACACCCACCATCACCACCACCACCACCACCACCAACAACAACAACAATAACACCACCACCACCACCACCACCAATGTATTCACTCACATAAGAGAGAACAGCATTCCATTATGCCGTTTTAATAATTGTGTCCTCAGTATATCACAAACACAACAACAAAGAGACAAAGAGTAAAGGGATGAAGGATTGCTTTATTAATACTCGAGTTAAACCAATAGTGATGATGATACAAGATAATCTCTCTCTTGGTCTATCCATCTATCTATCTATCTATCTCTATCTGTCCTTTGTTGATCTCTTCCGTTTTGCTTTAACGTAACACTCCACGTTCACTTGTGTCGGTCGCTCACCTCTCTCATAACCGTTGTCACCTCACCTTTAACGTTAATTTATCCTTACCTCTCTGTGTGTGTGTGTGTGTGTGTGTGAGAGAGAGAGAGCGAGAGAGAGTGAGTGTATGTATGTTATAAATCGTTTTGCCTGAAAGTTATGTACTCTGTCCTAAAGCTCTTTCCCCATCCCTTCCATCCCTTCCCCTGTTCTTTTTTTTCTTTTGTCGTACCTTTCTCTCTCTCTCTCTCTCTCTCTCTCTCTCTCTCTCTCTCTCTCTCTCTCTCTCTCTCTCTCTCTCTCTCTCTCTCTCTCTCTCTCTCTCTCTCTCTCTCTCTCTCTCTCTCTCTCTCTCTCTCTCTCTCTCTCTCTCTCTCTCTCTCTCTCTCTCTCTCTCTCTCTCTCTCTCTCTCTCTCTCTCTCACTTTTTAACCTCTTTACTAAGTTTCCCTAGCTCTTCATCATCTATGCATCAATAATTTTTACTACCCTGTTTCCTCCTCTTTTCCTTCCTTCCTTACTTCCTCTTCCTTCTCCTGTCTCTCTTCCCTTTTCTCCGTTCATCTCTCTCTTCCTTCCTCCTCTTATCCCTCGTCCTTCCTCTTCCTTGTCTAGCATCCCATCTCTTTCTTTTAAATTTTCATCATGAATGCAAAATTGTCTATTATACCTGTCTCTCTCTCTCTCTCTCTCTCTCTCTCTCTCTCTCTCTCTCTCTCTCTCTCTCTCTCTCTCTCTCTCTCTCTCTCTCTCTCTCTCTCTCTCTCTCTCTCTCTCTCTCTCTCTCTCTCTCTCTCTCTCTCTCTCTCTCCATCTCTCTCTCTAAATTTTCATCATGAATGCAAATTCTCTCTCTCTCTCTCTCTCTCTCTCTCTCTCTCTCTCTCTCTCTCTCTCTCTCTCTCTCTCTCTCTCTCTCTCTCTCTCTCTCTCTCTCTCTCTCTCTCTCTCTCTCTCTCTCTCTCTCTCTCTCTCTCTCTCTCTCTCTCTCTCTCTCTCTTCGTCTCTCTTCCCCTCCTTTTATTGCTCCCTTCTTTTATCCATTTTCGTTACTCCTCGAAATCTCGCTTCCCTGTCTCTCCTTTCGTGTGTTTGTATGTATTGCTGTATTATTTATTTGTAAAGTATTTTTGCATGGCTTATTTTTCATACTATTGTACTTTGTCTTTATTTAATTTCTTTACGTGGGATTTTTTTCTTTTATCTCACTCATTCCCACTCAATTTAATACACATTCTTTTCTCAGCTTTTTTTTTATATTCTCTTTAGTTTTTCTTTCCCTCTTGTCTCCCCTTCGCCCTCCTTCCCTCTCCTCCCATCCCTTGCTTATTACGGTTCCCTTCGTTGCCATTCTTCCCTTCCTCGCTTGCACCCTTACCTCTGGACGTCTCTCTCTCCCCTCTCTTCTTTCTCCCTCTCTTTTTTAAACCTTACGCCATCATGCATCCCTCCCTTTTTCTACCCACTTTCCTCCTCTCACTCTTTTCTTCTCTTTCTCATTTCATCCTCCATCATGCACCCATCCCTTCCTCCCTCTCCCTCTTCTCTCCCCAGTCATTCTCTCCACGGTAAGGGGTCGGGAAACAAAGCATCTTCTGCCGCTGACTGCATTCCATTCCTTGCACTCCAGTTTGAGGAATGAGTCTTGGCAAACGGGTAGGCGAGCAGCAGCAGCAATACTTAGCGTGAGGAATGAGGTGGTGAGGTGAGGTGAAGTGAGGCGAGGTTAGGTGAAAGGAGGTGAGGTGAGGTGAGGTTGGGTTGATGTGAGGGGAAGTTAGGTGAGGAGAAGTGAAGTTAAGTGAGGAAAAGTGAAGTTAAATAAGGGGAAGTGAAGTTACATGCGAAGTGAAGTTAATTGAGAAGTGAAGTTTAATGAAGAGAGGTGAGGTTAGGTTAGAAGAGGTGAAGTTAGGTAGGGTTGGGTTTAGGTTATGCTAGATTAGGTTGCATTAGGCAAGACCAGATTAGGTGCAGCCCGCTTGGATCAGGTGAGGTAAGGCCAGTCTAAGGTGAGTTTGGTTGGGTTAGATCGGTCTATCTCAGGTTAGGTTAGGGTTAGAATAGTTAGATGACGATAAGGCAAGGTTGACGATGATGAAGCGAGATGTGGTTAAGTAAATTTAGGTCTGAGTTCTAGGTTTGGTTAAGTCTCGGAAGGTCAAGTGAGGTCAAGAATAGGTTTGGTGAATTTATCTTCCGTTTTGGCTTGAATAGGTTTGGTTTGGAAAGACAGTCGTTACTTGGCCTAATGGAATGACCTGAAGAATGATTTTTGTTTATATTTGTTGAGGAGATTTCTGGTTTCCATCCTTTTCTTTTTAATTCTTTCTGTGCGTGCGTGAAGTGGTCCGTTTTTTGGGTGTGTTTTCTTTATTCTCTTCTGTTGTTTTTGTGTGTCCGTTGTGGCCTCCTCGTTGATGGTGATGGCGGGTCTTAATGGCGTTGGCATGGATGGTGATGATGATGATGGTGGTGATGGTGATGGCGGTGGTGATTTTGGTGGTGGTTTTTCCTTTGTGTTGATGGTTTTTCTTTTTCTCTTTAGCTTTATTGTGAGTGATATGTGCGTTTGTGTGTATGTGTGTGTGTGTGTGTGTGTGTGTGTGTGTGTCGTAGTAACTGGTGTGAGGAAGGATAATTTTGTTTTGTTTTGTGCAGTTGTTTTGTTCAGTGTCGTGTGTTGTTGTTTTGTTGTTGTGTTATTGTTATCTGTTGTTGTTGTTACTGTCTTTGTTGTGTTACTTCTGTACAGTCGTGTCGTTGTGTTCAGACTTTTGCGGTACTCTTCCCTTTTTTTTCTTGTTTCGTAAGAAGGAAAACAAAAGCAATACGTTTAAAGTTGTATAGTTGGTTTGGTGGTGTTGAGAGAGACGGTGGCGAATGGCGTTTACTTGTTGGCAACGGCAAGTGTGTTGTTGAGGCTAAGTGGTGGTGGTGATGGTGGTGGTGGTGGTGGATGTGATGATGGTAATGATGGTGATGTTATGTGTTGCCAGTGCGTGTTTGCGTGGCGGTGGTGGTGGTGGTGCGTTGTGAATGATAGTGGTGGGGACGGAAAGTGAGTGGTTGTTGATTGTTGCGGTGTATCGCTTTTTTGCTTTCGACCTATGACTCCGGCATGCTTCCATGATGGGGTCTGCTGCTGGTCGGCCGCAGCCCATTAGTGGCGCAGACAGGTGTTTTATAGTGGTGCCATTCCTGCTTGGCTCATGCTGCCCCCAGGAGCTCATCTTGATCCTCATGAACGAGTCCGGGTGAAAGTTGGTCATCATGACAGCATATAGTAGCATGTAGAGTAGTCTTGAGCCGCTCAGCCATGGCTGGAAGTTTTAAAGTTAATGGGGGGGGGCGAACTTGAGCCGTCATGGGTCCTCCAGGATGCCGCGCCTGCACACTGGCCACTCAGGCATCGCCTCCCCTTGTTTACGGTGGTGGCGACTGGCGTGCTTGGAATGGAAGCGGTGATTGTGGTTGATATAGTGTGGTTGTTGGTGGTATTTGAGTTGTGATGGTGCATGTGGCGGTGCATGTGTGAATAATTGAGTTACAGTGTGGTGTGGTGTTTGCGATGTAGACTAGGGTGGTCGTGGCGATGATTAACATGGCAAATTATTAGTATAATTTATTTTATTACTGCTGCGCTCAACATTACTACTACTACTACTACTACTACTACTACTACTACTACTACTACCACCCTCACCACCACTAACCCAACTGAACATCACCAAGAATCCCCCAAACAATCGTGAGGGGAGGGAGGCGGCGGCCCAATCAGTGGTTAGCGCACGAGGGGGCGAACGAGGCGTCATGTATTGTGGCCGCGTCGATGCCTGACTATATTTGGCCGCCATCAGGGGTCGTACATCACCTGCGTGCCATCCATCAACGCTGCCTTCCATTGCGACAAGTGGCGCGCTGAAGGGGAAGGAGTAGGCGTGGCAGGACTCTAAATTGGCGCCACTGTAAAAATTACACCCCGCCATTACGGACAGGAGTCATGGTCGATATTCCAATGGCTTTTAGTCTTAAAAATTATAGTATTGTTTTTAGTGCGTGTCAGGCCGAAGTAAGTAACATGGACCATCGAAGAAAAGGATTGGCGAGTTGGAGGGTTTTGTTAATGCGTGGAGTTCAAGGGTTTTGTTAATGCGTGGAGTTCAAGGGTTTTATTAATGCGTGGAGTTCAAGGGTTTTATCAATGCGTGGAGTTCAAGGGTTTTGTTAATGCGTGGAGTTCAAGGGTTTTATTAATGCGTGGAGTTCAAGGGTTTTGTTAATGCGTGGAGTTCAAGGGTTTTATTAATGCGTGGAGTTCAAGGGTTTTGTTAATGCGTGGAGTTCAAGGGTTTTATTAATGCGTGGAGTTCAAGGGTTTTGTTAATGCGTGGAGTTCAAGGGTTTTATTAATGCGTGGAGTTCAAGGGTTTTGTTAATGCGTGGAGTTCAAGGGTTTTGTTAATGCGTGGAGTTCAAGGGTTTTGTTAATGCGTGGAGTTCAAGGGTTTTGTTAATGCGTGGAGTTCAAGGGTTTTGTTAATGCGTGGAGTTCAAGGGTTTTGTTAATGCGTGGAGTTCAAGGGTTTTGTTAATGCGTGGAGTTCAAGGGTTTTGTTAATGCGTGGAGTTCAAGGGTTTTGTTGATGCGTGGAGTTCAAGGGTTTTGTTAATGCGTGGAGTTCAAGGGTTTTGTTAATGCGTGGAGTTCAAGGGTTTTATTAATGCGTGGAGTTCAAGGGTTTTATTAATGCGTGGAGTTCAAGGGTTTTATTAATGCGTGGAGTTCAAGGGTTTTGTTAATGCGTGGAGTTCAAGGGTTTTGTTAATGCGTGGAGTTCAAGGGTTTTGTTAATGCGTGGAGTTCAAGGGTTTTATTAATGAATGGAGTGAAAAAAATGTTTGATTAGTCACAGCCATAAGTATAATTCTTTGTTTAACATTTGGTCTGCTAAAAAAAATCAACCCAAAATTAAAACAAAACAAAGCAAGATCACCTCCATTACCATGCACTATCAGCGACAATAACAGCCCCCCCCAAAAAAAAAAAGGCAAAATCAACAAGTGACTAAAACAACGACAACAACAACAAAACATCAGAATCTACAACATTGACAATAATAGCGACGACGATAGAAAAAAAAATAACCGTAAAATCAACAACAGGACACCTCTCCTCCCGAAATTGACCCCTCTTTCGGCCACCTCTTTGGATTCTTTTTAGGAGCAGCGAGTAGCGGGCTTTTTTTGTTATTGTTTCCTTTGTTGTTGTGTGTTGTAAAAAAAGAAGACATCAATTCCTACAAGAAGAACAAAACAACATAGAGAAAACAAACAAACGACAGTAACAAGAACGATGCACCACCACCACCACCATCACCACCACCACCACCACCATCACCACCACCACCCCCACCCCCACCACCACCACCACCACTAACAACAGCAACAGTCACCACGCCACCGTCCATCGAGCACAAGACCAACAGACCAACAGACAAGAACACCCGCGAACTCAATAACACAAAGCCATCAAAAAAGCCGCTTCCGACAACACCATTCTAACTTTATTGCCTCTTTCCTGCGCTGTTTTTATTTCTTTACTCTCTCTCTCTCTCTCTCTCTCTCTCTCTCTCTCTCTCTCTCTCTCTCTCTCTCTCTCTCTCTCTCTCTCTCTCTCTCTCTCTCTCTCTCTCTCTCTCTCTCTCTCTCTCTCTCTCTCTCTCTCTCTCTCTCTCTCTCTCTCTCTCTCTCTCTCTCGAGCTAAAAGTAACCTCAACATATAAATAACTTAAGACTAATGAGACAGCAAGCAATACAAGACATCATCCTTACCTCCTCCTCCTCCTCCTCCTCCTCCTCCTCCTCCTCCTCCCTCTACTTACCTGTACATCTTTTTATTTTTATTTTATTTTTAGATGACAGATGACACGTGGGTTATTTAGGTTCAGTTTCTCATAAGTCATCTCGATCCATATCTTTAATGAGAGAGAGAGAGAGAGAGAGAGAGAGAGAGAGAGAGAGAGATTTATACTATTTTAACTGTTACAGCGTTCGTCAGGGAAGCGATGGAGTGGAGTTCAATGATCCGTCTCTCTCTCTCTCTCTCTCTCTCTCTCTCTCTCTCTCTCTCTCTCTCTCTCTCTCTCTCTCTTGCACACCGTTTGCGCTATTTATTCTCATTATTCGTCATCTTTCTCTTTTCGTCTATTGTTTCGTTTCTTTTCGTGTATTTTTATTTTTTTTCAATTTCTTTCCTCTCCCTTGCCTTTCTCTCCTTTCCTCTTACTTATATTAATTCCTCTTCCTTTCCCTTTCCTTCTGTGTCCTTTCCTTAGCCTCCCCGTCCTTTCCCTTCCCTTCCCTTCCCTTCCCTTCCCTTCCCTTCCCTTCCTTTCCCTTCCCTTCCCTTCCCTTCCATTCCCTTCCCTTTCCTTCCCCCTACCCTCCCTTCCCTTCCCTTCCCCTCCTTTCCCTTCCCTTCCCTTCCCTTCCCCTCCCTTTCCTTTCTCTCCCCTCGGCTCCCCTCCCATCCCTTCCCCTACCCTTCCTTTCCTTTCTCTCCTTTTGCCTCCCCTCCCCTCCCCTCCCCATCCCCCCCTTTTGTTCCCATCACCTGGTTACCACTTCCCATCCGTTTCCATCCCATCACTTTCCCGAATAGTTATTGACTTTATTTTTTCTATTTACTTCATTGGCACTTTCGTTTTATTTTCCCGTGTGTGTGTGTGTGTGTGTGTGTGTGTGTGTGTGTGTGTGTGTGTGTGTGTGTGTGTGTGTGTGTTAAAAGATGGAATTTCTCTCTCTCTCTCTCTCTCTCTCTCTCTCTCTCTCTCTCTCTCTCTCTCTCTCTCTCTCTCTCTCTCTCTCTCTCTCTCTCTCTCTCTCTCTCTCTCTCTCTCTCCGCGTCCATCCCACTTAGTATGGCTATTAATATTCCTGTCAAAGGCTTCATGTCTGATCTCTATCCCAGGACTGTCCTAATTAAAGCCCTTCCTTCCTCTTTTATCAGTACTTCTCTTTACCTCCTTTTTTTCCTCCTTTTTACTTCACCCCTTTCGAGTTTTTTTTTAATTTTGTCACGTTTTTTTTTTTCGTCATAATGCTTCGCCTTTGTTTTCTTTCTTTAACTATATTATTTCTGCTCTGTTATTTATTTTTCCTACTTTTCCTTACCTTCTTTTCTTCCTTCTTTTACTTCACTTTCGCATTTCCTATATATATTTTTTTCTCGTCATACTGGTTTTGGTTCGTATTCTTTCTCTTCTTTTTTTAAACTCTATATTTGTTTCGTCTCTATGTCATTTCTTTTTCATGTCTCTTCTCGATTTTGTGTTTTCTTTGTGTCTGTTTTCGTACTCCTCTCCTTCTTTGTTTTCTATTCTCGCACCATCATCTGTTTCTGCTTTTCCTTGTATTTCTGTATTTCTCTTCCTTTACGTGTTCTTTGAGTTTCCATCCTTCTTTTCTGCTTTCTTCTTTTGCCGGATTTTGGTTCTTCTCTTTATATTTATCCTCTTTTCCCTGCCTCTTCTCTCTTAGTGTCTGTTCAGCTTTTTCCTCATCATGTTTTCTGCTTTTGCTTTTGTATTTTCTTTTTCCCATTTTTTTTATAATCATCCAGTTTTTTCTCTTTCCACCACTCTTGATCCCATTTTCCCTTTCCCTCTGCCAAGTTTCCGTTTTTCTTCACTTTCTAATTTCGTTTTTTCCCCCGTTAGCACCCTTCCTTGTTTTCATTTTCTTTTATTTCCTTTGATTGGTCTTTCTCCCTCTTTCGCTACCCTTCTCATCCCATATCTCCGTTCTTTCCTCATTCAATTTTTTTCAGTTCCCACACTCTTCATTTTTCTTCTCCCTCATTTTTTTACCTATCACTTTGCCCTTTCGTTATCTTTTTTTTTTCTATTCCGTTTCATTCCCATTCGTTCCTTCTTTCCTTTCAATTCCGTCCCTTTTCCTTGCTTTCCTCTCCGTTCCTCTTACTTTCCTTCATTCCCTTCTTCATTTGTATTTTTTTCCTTTTTTCCTTCTTCCTTTGCCTCCTCCACCTCCCTCCTTTCCTTCCCACCCTCGGCATCTTTTCCTCATCTTCAGTTGCTTTCACCATCCTCCATTAACCTTTTTACACACTCCCTTTTTCCTCCTTTTCCTCCTTTTTTCCCCTTTCCATTAGCTATCCTTTTCCTCCCTCCCGTCACCTCACTCCTCAATGTCAGTGCCCCTTTTTGTGGCCACTTTTCTCAAGCCAAGGATATACCTCCATTCCCTCCCTCCCTCCCTCCCTCCATTCATCCTTCTCTCAATTCACCCCTCCCTCCCTCCCTTGCATCCTTCCACCCTATCAGTCCATGTACGCATCTATCCTCCTTCCTTCTTCTGTTTCTCCTTCCTTTCCCTCCCTCCCTCCTTCTTCCTCTCTCTTTTTCTCCCCCTTACCCTACCTTCTTCCCTTATTTTTTCTTCTGTAAATCCATTAGTTTTAACCTTCCCGTACATACATATTCTTTCTCTTTGATTCTTTAGTTTCTTTCCTTAACTTTTCTCCATTCCTTTCATCAGTTCATCTATTGACCCTTCCATTCATCCATCTATCCATTCCTTCATGCATTCATCCATTTATCATTCATCCCTCCATCTATCTCTTCTGAGGGTTGGAGGACTATCCCCTCTCTCAATAATTACGCGTTAAATAATATATAAATCTTGGTCATCCCAACCGAGAAGGGGCTTTGGGTCTGTTCGCCTAGCTACGTTTGTTTACGCCAGGCAGAGTAGAAGGAGCCCGTAACTGACGCAGACGGCTTACACATTTCAGCCCCTGGTGTTAGATCATTTTGGGTGGGGGACAACTTTGTGAGCTATAATTCTTTGATCCTGTGTCTGAGAGAGAGAGAGAGAGAGAGAGAGAGAGAGAGAGAGAGAGAGAGAGAGAGAGAGAGAGAGAGAGAGAGAGAGAGAGAGAGAGAGAGAGAGAGAGAGAGACTACGATAACAGTAACAACAACAATATACAAAAGAAATATCATGGAAGGCAGGAACCAGAACACTATAACCTTACATATACAACCTTACAAAACCTACACAAGCAAACAACAAACAACAACTGCGTTCTACTTTTCCGATACTAAACGTTTCCTCCACCTCCCATATCCCCGCTTCCTCCTTTCCCGGGTCCATATATTTTACCTCCTTCAGTTGCTTTTACCTTCTCCACTAACCTTTTTCCCACCCCGCTTTTCCTCCTTTCCCCTTCTTCCCCCCCGTCTTTACCTTTTTTTTTTGTCTCCCTTTCCATTATTGACGCGTAAAGACAGTCGTGCAGTGAGTGTAAGGAAACCCGTGTATTCAGTTCCTGTTTGTGTCTGTAGCGGCGAACATCCAGGCTGGCTAAATACTGAAGGCGAGCCGAGGCGTAGCGCGTAACTGAATCTGTGAGAATATCTTGGCATAGTGCGTCATTGTATATCACTGCATTGTATTCCATCACACACACACACACACACACACACACACACACACACACACACACACACACACACACAAACACACACGAACATACACGTACTCACACTAGAGGTTTTGATATGTTTAGTATTACATCATCTTCCTGACATTCACGGTTATGTTTCTCCTTTGCAATGCTTTTCTGAGGTGGTGATGGTGGTGGTGATGGTGGTGGTGTGTGGTGGTGCTGGTTCGGTCCTTTGAAACTCGGCAGATACGCCAGAGTGGCAGCTCGGTTAATAAACATGACCGCTGCAAGAATTAGTTGTTTACAAACGTGTCCGTCCGGCTGGCCTGGAGAGGAATACACACACACACACACACACACACACACACACACACACACACCTTACGCTCACCAGTTTGGTCTCGAACTCAATGTTTGTGGGTCTTTCTGTGAGAAGACGCGCGTGATTGGACGGAAAAGCGAGGTACCGCAGGACTAGTAAATGTTATGTGAGGTGACTGAAGGGATACTGAAATCTCTACAGGTGCAACATCACTCTCAATCATGTCCTCTATACAATTTATCCTCAACCTTATTTTCCATTCTGCTTGCCATACATTTACTTTGGGCTGAGGGATGGATAGTTGTAGTAGTAGTAGTAGAAGTAGTAGTAGTAATTATTGTAGTGGTTTTGGTGATGATGGTTGTGAGAGAGGAAAGACAAACTTGATGGACTAAAGAATAACTACACGGACAGGGAAAGGGCATTAGAGGTGATGGTAGTTGTTGTAGTGGTTGATGTGATTGCAGTAATGGCTTCGGTGGTGGTGGTGGTGGTGGTGAATATGGTGGCGGTGTATTAATCAGTAGTAGTGGTGTTGGGGGGGGGCTGAAGGAGAAGAAGAAGGGGTGGGTGGAGGTGCAAGTGGTGAATGTCAGCCTTGAGAGGTAGGGAAGGGAAGGGAAGGGAAGGGTAGGGTAGTGTAGGGTAAGGAAGGGAAGGGTAGGGGAGGGTTGGGTAGGGTAAGGAAGGGGAAGGAAAGGGGAGGGTAGTGGTGGTGTTGGCACGTCCCCAGTTTCATCCCACCTCCTCCCCTTCCTTCCTTCCTTCCTCTCCCTCACCTTCCTTACCCCTATTCCCCATTCGCTCCCCTCACTTGCCCGATCTCCTTTCTTACCCTTTACGCATTCCTTTCCCTTGTTTCTTCCCATTTCTTTCCTCTCCCAACTTTATTTTCCCTTCTCCCTCGTCTTCTTTTCCCTTCCAACCTTTCTGTTCCTTTCCTTCCCTGTTCTACCTTCCTTTCCCATTCCCATTTCCATTTATCTCTCTCTCTCCCAGTTTATCTTTCTCCCACTCAATTCCTTAACATCAATCCATCCCGTTCTATTCCTTCCCCCATCCTCTTCCCGTTTCCTTTACCCTTCCCTTTCCTCTTCCCCTTCCTCTTCCTCCTTCCTTGCCCCTTTCTCACCCCCTCCCTTGCCACCACCTGCCCTTGTATCACAGTGTAGTTCATTCAGTACCTGCCGACGTCCCTTCACCTGGTCCACCTGATTGTCAGCAAACAGGTGTTGTTGCTGCGGGTTTGGCGGCTTGTTTGTTCTTTTCATCCGCCGCGCATCCATCCATTCGTCCCGCCGTCCGTGCATCGGTGTTTGTGTGTTTGGTTTGTAATTTTTTTGCTGGTTTTCTCGTTTGTTCTGTTTGAGTTGTTCGTGTTCAGCGTTTGACTCGCTTGATGGGACATTTCAACACTGGCAACACAGCAACACAAGCATCACGTAATTCTATTTTTTCAGTGAATTTTGTGCCATTTGCGTTTGAGTTTTTTTTAATTTAATTTTATTTTTTTAGGTGGGTGAATTCTGTGAGTGTGGTGTGTGTTGCAAATATTCCCATCCTATCCTGCTCCCTTCCTTTCCCTTCTTTTCGCATCTCTTCTCTTTCCGTCTTTTCCTTCCTTCCTTCCCCTGTGTTGCAAATATTCCCATCCTATCCTCCTCCCTTCCTTTCCCTTTTATTTGCATCTCTTCTCTTCCTGCCTTCCTTCCTTCCTTCCCCTTCCTCCTCCTCCTCCTCCTCCTCCTTTCAGCACCCCTATCGAGTCACTACAACATTCGAAGAAGGGGAAGGGGAGGGGATGGGAAAGGAAACCTGACTATGGGAATTCTGTGACTGTTGTTCTTTTCGGAATATGAACTCACCGACATTAAAAGAAGTGTTCGTCTGCGTGTGTCTGTCTGTGTCTGGCATTACTGAGACCAGACAGGCGACGTGTGTGTGTGTGTGTGTGTGTGTGTGTGTGTGTGTGTGTGTGTGTGTGTGTGTGTGTGTGTTAAATATAGTAATACAAATAATACTAATCGGTTTATTAAAGGAAATGTAGACATATGACTAAACTTGTATGCATGAGGTGTGAGAGAGAGGCACACCAGAATACAGATAACATAATAGGAACGTGACCAAAGTTTCCCGAGTCACGGTACGAAGAGAGATACAGGAACTTACATCAGCATTAATAAGTTCAATAATTAACCTGAGCAAATAGGAAAAAAAAGTCTATTACCATTTAATATTAAGAGTGTGCAGTGGGTATGTAATTTGACTTTCACGGTGATGAGGATGACATGTTAATGATACTTACAGTGGTGGAAATGGGACTGTATTTGTGGGTGTGGGTTGGATGTGAGTGTGTGGGTGTGTGCGTGGGGATGTGGGTCGTGTGATGGGATGGGATGGGATGCGAGTCGGTGTGAGTGGAGACGTAGGTGAGTGTGGATACGAATGTGGATGGGTGGGTGGATGTGTGTGTGTGGGGACATGGATGGTAGTGTGTGGGTGTGGAGGTGGGGTTGGGAATTTTTTTTTTTTTTTGTGTGTGTGTGTGTATGTGCTTGCGTGTGTGTCTGCGCGCGTGTGTGTGTGTGTGTGTGTGTGTGTGTGTGTGTGTGTGTGTGCCTTTGCGTAGAATGAATGAATGGATGAATTTAAGCAAGGTTTGTCATATTCTGTTCGACCATTTTTGTTTATTTTGTTGTTTTAGATGAATTGGGGCTATTGTCGATAATGATGATATTAACGATAATGACGATGATGATTACGATCGTGGTCTTTTAAACTATCGCCCGCAAATTTGTCACGCATTAATTAACGAATGACTCTTCTAAATCAACACAACGGGGTTTTATTTCAAAAGCCTGTGTGTTTAGACTCAAAGTTCTTCATGATGCGTAAAAAAGAATTGTGTGTGCCATGTCCTAGAGCTCTGTTTATACAAGTAGTTATAACAGTACGTTGTTTTTATTGCATTGTGTGTGTGTGTGTGTGTGTGTGTGTGTGTGTGTGTGTGTGTGTGTGTGTGTGTGTGTGTGTGTGTGTGTGTGTGTGTGTGTGTGTGCTGTTTTATATATTATTCATAATACCGATATAACCTGATTAGAGGCTATTAATATTCCTCGTCTCATTATTGTCACATAAATCTGGTCGGATTAACATAATACCCGTGAGCCCGGCGTGAAAATGTATTAGTACCCCGCGCTGCGTGTGGTGCGTATAGTAATTATGATAACACGTAGATGTGCCATAGCAGGGGTGACCTGAGCTTCCTGAGAGTCCCCTGATCCTCTCTTACGGCTCTGTGTGTGTCGGTGAGTCGATGTGATTGGATGTGGTGTTAAGAGAGATCAAAGTCTTCTGTGACAACCCGTAAGCTTCTCGTCTTTTCACACGGGCTTACTGTCTTTCCTTAGGTGTGTCTTAACGTTGAAAGAAGATGAATGCCTCATAACCAGATATAGCAACTGGAAGAGTACATTTGAATAGGCGGGAAGTACGAGAACAGTAGTAAATAATATGTTTGGTGGTTTATATATTTTCACTTAGACACAGCTGTACACACACAATTTTCACATTAATAAAGATAATCGTCAACTATTAGTATCTGAACCGACGAAAGTGTAGTCTAAGCAGTACAGTGGAATAATATGTTTCGTTATGACAGGAAACAAATATAGGATGCGAACTAAACCTTGTGATAAATTGAGAGAAGTGTAGAAAGATGAACATGACAGGTAGTAAAGGCCTCATAAGCAGTTGGATCGAAATGACTAATAACAGAGGATTGGATTGCTTTAGGGAGGGATGAAAACCTGTGTATTGTAATTTGCAATGCCGCGCACAGGTCATCGCTAGGCCAGCACATCAACCTCGGAGTGAAAAATTCGTGATTCGTGACTGCATGAAATTTTGAGAGATGATTAGTACGTGGAAACGCGTATGGAGAATAGAAAAATATCTCATACGTGAAATGTACACGTTGGTGACAGGTGCATTACGTTTTTACATAAGCATGATGTGAGAGAGAGAGAGAGAGAGAGAGAGAGAGAGAGAGAGAGAGAGAGAGAGAGAGAGAGAGAGAGAGAGAGAGAGAGAGAGAGAGAGAGAGATAGAGACAGAGAGAGAGAGAGAGAGAGAGAGAGAGAGAGAGAGAGAGAGAGAGAGAGAGAGAGAGATACAGAGAGTGAGTGATTGAGGGAGAGGCATGAATGGGGAGGGAACCGTCATCCAGTCCCCGACGAAAGGAAAGGCCCCGGTGGACTCACTGAATTGGAAAGGTTTGCAGGTGTGTGTGTGTGTGTGTGTGTGTGTGTGTGTGTGTGTGTGTGTGTGTGTGTGTGTGTGTGTGTGTTTGGATGTGAGATAATATACAAGCATTGAATAGACCCATGTGTGTTTGTTTATGTGGAGTAACTTGAAAGCTGTAATTGAAAGATAAAGGATTCGAATGGGGCTCAAACGCTTATGGTTTTCTTCGTAATCGCCCTTGTAGACTCTTTGGGTGCCTTTGGTGTGTTTATATGTGTTCAAGTTGCGTATCTGACTGATTGGGCAGGATACATTTTCATTCTTTTAAAACATTTTACAAATATTTGGAGTTCTCATATCCTCTTGGGCAGGGTCGTAATTCAGCTTTTTTGCTCTCCCTGGCTCCCTCTCGAGTAGGAACATGACAAGTTGTGAGTGATTTTTAACCGAGTAACGTCTGAAGACAAAACGTTCTTGCTACATTTGATTGTTGGTGGCGGTGGTGGTGGTAGTGGTGGTGTTGGTAATGGCGTTGGTGTGCTTGCTGTTTCTTCTTCGTCTTCTTCATCTTCATCTTCTTTTTCTTAATTTTCATCTTTACTTTTTCTCCTACTTTGTGCTGCCTTAATGAATAGGTAATCAACACACAGAAGCACTCACCACCACCTCCACTACCATCGCCGCCACCACCACCACCACCACCACCCCGGCCACCACCACCACCACCACCACCACCGGCACCATAACGTCCACCCTTCAGATAGCCAATAAATCTCAGGCCGCGGAATAACACGCGCCATTAATTAGCGTTGGCACAGGTGTTCCCACGTCCACCCCGCCTAATGAGTAGCAGGTAACAGGTACGCACGCACATACACACACACACACACACACACACACACACACACACACACACACACACACACACACACACACACACACACACACACACACACACACACACATTATCGAGGTACCTCTGCTCTGTTTTTTTATTACTTTCGTTTAATCGTTCGTTAGTTTGTTTTTATTCTTTTATTTTTTTTTTCTCTCTCTCTCTCTCTCTCTCTCTCTCTCTCTCTCTCTCTCTCTCTCTCTCTCTCTCTCTCTCTCTCTCTCTCTCTCTCTCTCTCTCTCTCTCTCTCTCTCACATTTTTCAAGAGATTTTCCACTCCGTCGACAGTGGAGGATGGTGTGAGAGAGAGAAAAACTACAACAACAACAACAAAAAAAAAAAACCAACTGAAACACCACAAACAGAAGTGGAAAAAAATATGTAGTGTTAATTTGTTCTTTTCATTCCGGGGAGCAGTTTGATTATTTTTTTTTTGTACCCTTTCGTTTTGGGTTTTGGCTGTGAGAGGAAATTGTAGTTTTATGATGGCAATTTAACCTGCGAACTGTCATTAACTGGTACTCCTGAACGGGGGGGAGGGGGGGGGAGACAGGCAGGGAGGCGAGAGGGAGGTAGGTTGGTTACGTATTTAGGTAGGTGGGCAAGGTGATAGGCGGGCAGACGGGCACAGGCAGGGATGGGATAGTTAGGTAGGTTGGGTAGGTGGGAAGGTAAGGTGTGAGGTGGACATAGTAGCTAGGTAGGATGATAGGTAGATAGGTAGGTGGGTAGGTGGGCAGGCACGCAGACAGGCATACAGGGAGGAGAACGGCTAGGAAGGGAATAGAGAGGAGGGAGGAGGGCGGGCGGAGGAGAGGAGGAAGGAAGGGAGGGAGGTTGTAAAAGTGAACTGAGGTACTTTTACATAATACATTTTTTCCTTTGGTCATTTTTCAAACAGAGAGGGAAGTCAAAACCAAGTGTTAGTGGGGAATAAACTGTTAGCATGGTTTTATTTTTTTTTTTTTTTTTTTTTTTTATTGTTAGAGAGAGAGAGAGAGAGAGAGAGAGAGAGAGAGAGAGAGAGAGAGAGAGAGAGAGTACTACGTAAAGCGAAAAATTTAAGGGGGTGGGGGGGGTTAAGGGATGAGAAAAAAGGAGGAAAACGAGGAAAACCTTGAGGGGATTAACCGTAAGAAGAAGAATAGGGGGGAGGGGAGGAGGGGGGAGAGATAAGGAGATCTCAAGACAAAAGGTGAGTAGGAGCAGGTGGACGATCATTAGGAAGAAGGGAGCTTGCATGTCTTTTCTTGTGTCGGGAAACAGGTCGGGAGGGGAGGAAAGGTTTAACAAAAAGTACTCCTTGTGTGAGGGGGAAATATGGAAGGGCCGTTGACCGAGAAAGGAAAGAGGGAAAATGAGAATGTAGAAAATAGAATCGTAGGTAAAAAGGAAGAAGAGAGGTTACGACTCTTGGTGAAGGGAAAAGGTAGGATAAGAAAGTAGGAGAATAGTGGATATAAAAGAAGAAAAATGGTTATGACTCTTGGTGAAGGGAAAAGAAAGAATGGTACTTAGGAAAGAGAATAATGAGAATAATAGGAATAACAGAAATAATATAATAATAATAATAGGAATAATAGGAATAATAGGAAAAAGAATAATGAAGAAAGAAGAATGGTTATGACTCTTGGTGACGGGAAAACAAAGAACGGTAAGTAGGAAAGAAAATAATAATAAAAAAGGGAGATAAGTGATTATGAGGAGGAGCGGAGAAAAGCACCAAATATCATTACAAGTTGGAGCTAAAAATGGAGAGACGGTAATATAGTGGATGTATGTAAAGAGTGCAGAGGAGATAGAGGACTGGATATCAGGAGAAGCGAACTAGGTATTGTTATATGGTGGAGCTAGAAGGGAAAGAAGGGGCTGGTGTGGTTATCTGTAACATTGGAGAGAGAAGCGGAAAGAATATAGGGGGAAAGGAAAGGAACAAGAGGAAAGAGGTGGTGTTGGTTGGAGGTTGAGATGAGTACAGATAAGGACAGGAGGGATGGGGGTAAAGGTCAAGTGGTGTCCCCTTCCTTGCTAAACACAGAAGAAAATTTCCCTCGGGTATAAATAATGTTCCCAGACCATGAAGTGAAACGGCAACGCACAATACGCCACACCACACCACCACAGCACACCACTCCACCACAGCACACCACGCCACCACAGCACATCACACTACACAACACCAGCTTAATTCCACATCATACCACATCATCCCACACCACATCATACACTCCATAAAACATCTAGTGGCTGAAAGGCTGAGGATGGACCTAAATGAGATGGTTAATGTGTGTGTGTGTGTGTGTGTGTGTGTGTGTGTGTGTGTGTGTGTGTGTGTGTGTGTGTGTGTGTGTGTTAATGATGTGGTAAGGTATCAATAGGTGCCACCACACACACACACACACACACACACACACACACAAACTCTATCAACCCACCCCTGCCCCCTCACCCCTTTCCTTTCACATCGCCACCCACACACACACACACACACACATAAATAAATAAATAAGTCACTCAGTACGGACCTTTCCCTTGACTCCTGCCCTCGCCGCCAATACCAGAGTCTTGGCGTCAACCTAACTCATCAATAAAACATCAAACGTCACTCGGGGCGGGTCGCGAGCCCAAACATGACACTTTTTCCCCATCTCCTTCCCGAGTGTGTGTTGGAAGCGTGCTTGATTTCTCTCACCTGAATTTCTCCGAACGTGTCAATCTTGAGAGGTGGAGAAGTGTGGGAGGACGTTAAGGAGGAGGAGGAGGAGGAGGAGGAGAAGAAGGATTGAGAGGAGATGGAGAAGGAGGAGGAGAAGGATTGAGAGGAGAAGGAGGAGAAGGAGGAGGAGGAAGAGGATGTTTGTAGAGTTGGTGGTGATAGAAGGAAGAAGGATTGGGAACAGATGGAGGAGGAGGAGGAGGAGAAGGCTTGAGAGGAGATAGAGGAGTAGGGGGAAGAGAGGATGAGTTTTAGAAGAAGAAAAAAGGAGAGGAGGAGAAGAAAGTGGACAGGGGTGGAGAAGGTAAGAAGGAGGAGTCAGTGTAAGTAAGTAAGTAAGTAAGTAAGTAAGTAAATATATTAAAATATAATAATATTATAATATTAACATAAATAAAACATACATAATGGCAACATAGCAATGCTTTGTAAAGCCAAAGCTTTTGTATTTATTATATGTTTTTATTTTATTTTTTTTAATGTTTACATTGGCACAAAATTGGTATGAACTAACTTATAAATAACGTATAGTTAAGAATGATCGGAGGGAGAGAGGTAGAGAGGCTGAGTTACAGAAGGGGGAGGAGGAGGAGGAGAGGAGAAACTGGACAGAGGAGGAGGAGGAGGAGGTAGTGAAGGAAGGAGAGTGATAGAGTTCAGTTTTATTTTTCCCCCTCTTTTTCTTTGACTGGTTTATGAGTTATGGGGCAGTAAGTCGATTTCCGTTTTCATGAAGTTAGTAAGTGATGTCCTCCCCTTCCCTTCCCTCTTCCTCTACTCCCTCTTGTTCGTACCCTTCTTCATCCTCTCCCTCGATGCAGTTCTACCACCTCTTCCCCTCGCGTCCTCAATTTCGCCCTAATGCTTCTTCGTTTAGCGGCGTCTTGTTCTCCTCGTTCTTGTTGTTCACGTCCTTGTTTTCGTCCTCGACCTCAACCTCTTCGTCCACGTCTCTCCGCTTGGTCATCCTCGTCGTTGTTTACATCTTCCTCTTTCTACTTATCTTTGCTCTTCTTTTCTGTATCATTCTTCCTAGCTCTGTCGTTGTCTCTCTTTTATTCCTTTTTCCCTCCTATTCGTCCTTACTGCACTTCCTTCCTTCCTTCCTTTTGCTTTTTCTTTGTGTCCCTGTTTTGTCCTTCCTTCCTACTTTTTTTTTTTGTATTATTCTTCATACCTCGCTAGTCGTCGTTGTTATAATCCTCCTTTCACCTCCTCTTCGTCCCTAGCGCATTTTTTCTTTTTTAGTCTTAGCTTTGGTCGTCATATTCTTCCTCCTCCTTTTCCTTTGTGTTCGTCTTTCTCCTTTCCTATATTTTCTGTTATCGTGTTTGGTGTTTTCTTCTTCACTAGACAACGAAGCGTATAGTGGCCAAAAGTGTAGGGATGAATCGTCATTGTGTAAATTACTTTCTTGTTATTTCCTTGGTCATTGCAAAAAAATCTTAATCTCCAATGTTCGATAATGGTTCCTCTCTTAAATCAGTACTCTCTTATTCCCGCCCTCTGACTCAGGGAATAACAGATCAGCGAATTCAAATCGTAAGGGTTTTAGAATTCTTTCGTCCTATTTCTGGTGGCAGATATTCATTTTAGGGCGAATTACCTTTTCCTGCTCATTAACTCGAGAAACCTGCTGGAAATCTGAGAGAAATCTAGAGGTTGACATTTTATATTCTATTTTTTCGGAAACTAAATAAAAACGATGAGATGAAATGCGCAAAAGTTTGAAGACACCCGTGCAGTTATATGTGTAAAAACAAAACAAAGCAAAAAAAGATATTGATGTTTCTTTTCTCAAGCTTATTAAAAGTCGTAAGGGAAATAACCGCAGCATCAGGGACAGTACCAACACCAACACCAACAAGGAAAAACAACGACAAGAAGAACAACCTGAACAACAAAAACAACAACGACAACAACAACAGTAACAAGAAAAAAAACAGGACGAACAAGAACAACAGCATCAACAGAACAGGAGCTACATCAGGAGAAACACGGAAAGAAAACACAACACCAACATGAACCAGAAAAAAAGGAGCAGCGAAATCAAAGAAAACAACGACAACAACTAGATGAATAAAACCAGGAACACAAGTAACAAGACCACCACCACCACCACCACCACTAAAAACAACAACAACAGCAGTATCATCATCAGGAGGGGTGGCCGGCGTGGGTGAGTCAAGGGCTTATGAAGTCTAGGATTCGTGGAAGGACCGTTGACTTGGATTCCCCTTCAGCCCCTACGGAGACGATCCACCCAAGTTTTTTTTTATGCCTCTTCTTCTTCTTGGGTTATTTAGCTTTAGTTCGTTACGGTTTTTGGCTGAAGTTCGTCTGGTTTTGTCTTTTCTTTTGTATTTTCTATTTCTGTCTATCTGTCTGTGGCTGTCTGTCTCTCTGTCGCTGTTTCTTTTTGCATCTCTCCGTCTGTCTTTTTCTGCATCTTTGTTTCTTTATCTGTCTGTCTCTGTATGTCTGTGTCTGTCTGTGTTTCTGTTTCTGTTTCTCTGTTTCTCTCTCTCTCTCTCTCTCTCTCTCTCTCTCTCTCTCTCTCTCTCTCTCTCCCCCCCCCTACCAGGCTAACATTTTATTCATATGTAGAGTGAAAAACTTATGAAATTTATTTGTGTTGCAGAGTGCATTTTAAATATAATTAGTTTTTATGTATATTCATACAAAAAGCTCACGTTTTTTTTTGTGTGTTGTATTCTAATAACGTTACATTTTTTGTTTCGTCGAAAATGAAGCTGTTATTTCCCTTTTTCTCAACGAATATGTAAAAAAAATGAAAAAAAAAAAAATCACCCGTACATCAGCACTTGAAACCAGGCAGCGCAGGTGACTATAGAACCTCTTCCCCAAAATGCCTCTGCAGCGAGCATTACCTGGGAGCACTTTTCGGGGTTATGGAGGTGTCTCGTCGGGGTTATTACAGACGCTTTTTCTCTTCGTGTATTTCCGTAATTCCGTCACGATATTTATGCGTCTGTCTCTCCCCCTCGCGGCGCTGGGTCACGTAAGGCCGTAAAGATCGCGGGGAAGTGCCGGCTTTTCGACTTTAAGGTGAGAGTTTGCCGTCGAATATTAAAATAATAAGTGAAAATATTCGAAATTGAGTTATATGTTGTCCCAGCATCTACTGGCTCAGAGGCATCGAGTGGTGGTGTATTTTTTTGTCTAACATAAATTTAAATGCCCCTAACGAAGGGATTTAAATACCCCGCGGGTGGGCGTGGCGCGCTGGGAGTCATTACAGTGTGTTTTTTGCAATGAATAATGCATAATAATCACATATCAATGCATTTCAGTGAATCGCGCAACTCAGTTGGTGCCTCTCGTCACGGCACGCCACCGCTCAAGGCCAGCGCTCCGCGGATTCCACCCTCAGTGCGTGGGGAACACTGTTTGGAAGGGAACCTCAGCGGCATACATAGAACAAGGACTGGAACTCGGAGAGAAAAGACGAATAACACCAACCAAGGGGAACAAAAGGAAGAGGAGGGAGGACATTGAATGTACCAGTGAGCAATATGCACCGGAGAACTTTTTATTAGACCAAACCTGGCCACAACGAGGGGCTTGGCGCCATCTGACACCCTCGCCCTTGAGTAGCTAATACCTTTTATAAAGGGGAACTAGGTGCCATATCATTATGTACAGTCGTGGGACACAAGTGTTGACACAGTTTCCAAAATGTTTCGGACGCCGCTAGCGAAAGACGGCAACTATCCAGCAGAGCTGCATTCGAGTTACATAAAACGTATGTGTGTCTGTGTGTGTGTGTGTGTGTGTGTGTGTGTGCAAGGATCAAAGAGTGTGTGTGGGTGTGAGAGAGATATTATTTAAGGATTTTCTTACGAAATTGTGAGCATCAACTGCACGACGATTATGTTTCTTTAAAAAATCTGTTATGAATGCTCTTGTTTCCACTAGTGCACGATCTGTAATAAGATTTTCTGCATTCCATAAGTTAAATACTTGTTTGGCTTTGGTCGTCAGTGTGCATTCTGGAGAGAGAGAGAGAGAGAGAGAGAGAGAGAGAGAGAGAGAGAGAGAGAGAGAGATTAATTTCTCTTAAAAAAAAAAGTCACTGCAAAATAATAGCCTAGTTTTCTTAAATGCATAATAATAACTTGGTATTCGTAAATGCAAAGTAATAGCCTAGTTTCATAAATGCAAACGAATCACTTAGTATTCTTAAATGCAAAAATAATAGCTTTGTATTTCAGTTCAATTCATAATAGCCTACTAGTTTCCTAAATGCGCCGGCTGGCATGGTCGATGACGTCATTGCATGACATTGTCAAGCGAGAGTTAAACGGTGGTATCATTATATATTTTTAGACCATATCAGAATATTTGTGAACGTTATCAATGTTTTCTTCGTATTTTCTCAACGAGGACGTTGCAGGAATGAATACAACATTTATTCAAATGCATAATAGCGTTGTTAACAACTTTAGCTGTCCCTGACTAAATTTGAACGAAGTGTAAAGAGACATTTTCGTCCGCGAATCAAAAACTTGTTATCAGTGTGCACAACTGACAAATTCATATCTAATAAATTATGGAGAGTATATATGTAGTGACATATCTGAACATTAGTCTCCTTCCATGCGGTGTATATATTTTAAATTCGGGGCCGGTGAACGAAACTCAGTGGACAGTGTGTCATCACATGTGTCCCACGATTGTACATGCATTGGTATGTGATTATCGAACCCATACCATTAATATAAAAGCAGTTTGCGGCACTGTAACTTAACTGGGGCACGAAAATGAAAACCTAACTTTAATTGCGTTTTCTCGAAACTATGTATAAATAAATTTCAAAATGTTTTTCACTTTTATTTTTTGCATGACATTATTAAAACTCGGGGTTATATAAGTTCAACTCTTAACGAAAAAACGTATGATTAGATTTTTTTAAAGGTCATGTTTTTTTTTTCCATATTATCTAAAAACATTTATAACTATTCGAAATTAAAAAAAAATCAAATAAATGAAGCCCAATACTAAAAAAGTAATCACATACGTTTGTTAGGATAATAGAAAAGTATATTATGTGCGAGTAAGAGAGAAATCGGTGACCAAACGACAGAGGAAAATCGCAAAAAAAAAAAAAAAAATGGTCCGATCATCTTGAAATTATAATATGATGATTGTGGTACTGTTATACACAAACCATCCTAATCAAGACCGTAGGTGCAATTTTGAGCTTCGGCGTACTCTTACTTTAAGGGCGGAGATTTGGGCTCCTGCGCGTCCGCCTAACTCCCTGAGCATGACTAACGCGATCTGGTTACCTCGTCCCTTTACAAAACTAATATGATTTTCTGATTAGTTCGCACATTAATTTCGATACTTGTGGTCATCATTTAGATTTTAGAACAGCTCCAATTCATAGTTCACTGCATCGGCGAGCTATATTCTCCACGCGTACCTGGTCTTCTCTGTATCTTGATTACTTTTACAATTCCTTCCCTTACTTCTTCATTTACTCTGGTTGTCCGTCTGTTATCCGTCTGTCTATCATCAGAACACCACATGCATGACTCTCTGAACAACTTATCGCACCCCTCACAAAAGTAATATGATTGTTTTTCTTCTTACTTCGTAAATCTATATAGATACTTGTCTTTTTGTTTCCCTACGCTACGAAACACAAGTCTTTATGCTTGTTGAACGAAACTGGTTATTATTTTACCATTCGCAAGAGTGCTATTTACTTTTTTCCTTTGTATCATATATTCATTTTGATAATTTTTTGTACGGTAAAGGATCAGCTCAAGTGGAAGAACATGAAGCAATAACAAACAATAAACACCAATCACTGATCCTATCAAAGCAAACAGAAATGTGCAGCCAAAAGAGAGATCAACTTGTCAGTCTAACTTAGTAATCACGAATTTATAAGCACGACTATCGTAAACACGCCATCTCGTCCCTTAACTAGAGCAATAATTTTCTTCTTTCATGCCATACAAGAATAATTGAGTAGGTGTGATTCCTTACCGCCCGCGCGTGACTAACAACAACCAGTCACCTTCGTAGCCCCGCGTCTGGCAGCCACTTTTACCTTCCTTTTGTTTTACGAGTCGTGTCTTCATTTCCTGTTTGGGTTTCATGCCGCCGCGCCTCGCTCGTTCCCCGCCGTGCATTACGTTCCCCCGCCAAACACCTGCAGTGGGAACGTAAAGGGAGTCTCGTTCTTGTTTAATACTTGATTTTATGATGCCTGGTTTTTTTTCACGGTAAAGGAGACAGACGGAGGGGTAGAAATATTAGACATGATTCTTGATTTCATACTTTATTCAATACATGGTGTGATACTTGATATAATACTTGACGTTGGTGCCTACTTCATTTAATACTTAATTTAATACTTGATGTAATACTTGACTCTATGATGCCTACTTTTGTTACGGTAAGGAAGACAGTATAAGAGATTGAATATTTAAGTACTCGCAACACGTTACTCTCTGAAGTTAATACGGACTAAGCTGCCAATAAAAAAGGTTAATTATTCTACAGAGTTGTCTTGATGCTCCTTCTGTCCGCCTCGCCCTCAAATATTAAAAAGAACACCTGACATTCCTTCCTCGATGTCCTATCCTTAATCATGTCTAACACTAATTTATTGATGCTTTTATTCGCTCTAGTTTTGTTCACCTATACAAGCTTCATTAGAAAGTTGTACCTGTTTTTATTTTTTTCATTTATATACCTGCTCTGTCAGCCATTTACCTGTCCGAGTGATTAAGGAGGGTACCTACCTTATGTGCCTTATGCAGCTGCGTGACTCAGGGGAACAAGGCGTAAAACTATAAGAAGGCCGTTTTATTGTTGCTTAAGGAATGGCGTTGTGCAGTGCACGGACCTGACTGCAAATAAGCTCGCAGATAACCCTGGCTCATAAACTTCAAATATACGATGGTGGGTCAAATATACGATGGTGGTTAACTTCTTGGCTACAATCGCGTCATATTGTTAGCTTTTACGTTATCTACATTGTGGTAGTAGTCATCGTAAATTCAGTAAGCGTCGGTCATCTTTATCATCATACACTTCATCATGTAACTGCGACCCAATGAGTACTATGGTAACGCTCATTATAACGCCAGTCTAGGCATTATTGAGGTCACAATCATACGGTCGTCGTCGTCGTCGTCATCATCATCATCATCATCATCATCATCATCATCATCATCCACTTCATTACCGCCATGGATGTGGAGCTTTTCTAGTTCAAGCTTTCCAATCAAACCACACACACACACACACACACACACACACACACACACACACACACACACACACACACACACACACACACACACACACACCATATTCACCTTAATATAACATTAGCCAAGCGTTTTTACATCGCGGTTAATGTTCATAGAATCGTTAACGTAAAATAATAAAAAAAAAAGAAAACGTTAATGACAACCACCGCGAGAGGGAGCCCACCTGAGTGCGTTAAGTTATGCAGGTGAGGGCGAGGGCGCACCTGAGGCTCACCTGGCGTCCACCTGGCGAGACTCTGCGGCTATAGCACCGTCAGGAGAAAGAAAGTTACCCTTTATTAGTGTGACCAACAGCCCCATAAGCCGCTTCGTGCCGTACCGCGCCGCCCAGGAAGTGAGTGTCTGCCGGTGGTGGTCGTGGTGATGGTGGTTTTGGAGGTGGTGGTGGTGGTGGTGGTTGAAGTGAAGTTAGGCGGTCATGGTCATACTGGTCTGAGGTTAAGTGGTGGTGGTGGTGGTGGACTGGGGTGTTATGAAGGGAAGGAAGGAAGGAAAGGAGGAAGAAAAGAAAGGAAGGAGGATAGAGACAAGAGAGGAAGGAAGGACCAGACTGTTAAGGAATGAATAAATGAGTGGATGGATTATGAGAAGAAGGAAATAAATAAATGAGGAAGGAAGGAGGGAGGGAGTGTAACAAAGGGAAAAGGAAGGAAGGAGGGAGGGAGTGAAACAACAGGAAAGGGAAGGAAGGAAGGAGGCGCGAGAACCAAGCAAGGGAGAAAACGAGTGAAAAATTAAGGAAGGAGTGAAGAAAGAAAAAAAATCAAGAAATGAATAAGTAAAAGGAGGGAATAAGGAAGGGAAGGAGGGAGCAATAAATGAAGGAAGCAGGCAAGAACACGGTAGGGAGATAGTAAGGGAGGAGAAAGGGAAGGAAGCCCCCCCAAAAAAAATAGCTAATAAATAAAGGAAGGGATAATGAAGAATGAATGAATGAATGAAGGAAAGAAGAAGCAATAACACAATAGGCAGAAAGTATCTAAGCAAGGAGGAACGGAATGAAGTAAAAAGGTAAAAAGTTGATAAATAAAGGACTGAGGAGAGGAGGAAAGGAATGAAGCAAGTAAGTTAGAAGATAGTAGAGAGAAAGTAAGGAGGGAGAACAGGAAGAGAGAGGAAGCAAGAGAAGGAAGAAAGAGAGGAAGCAAGAAGAGGAAGCAAGAGGGGAAGAGAGGAAAAGAGAAGAAGCAAGAGGAGAAAGAGAGGAAGGAAGAGAAGGAAGAAAGAGAGGCAGCAAGGGGAGAAAGAGAGAGAGGGAAAAAACAAAATAAGAGAAGGAAGAGAGAAATTAAGGCAAGCAAGCAAGAAGAGGAAGCAAGAGAGGAAGAAAGCGAGTAAGCAGAGGAGGTAGAGAGAGAGGAACCAAGAGGAGGAAGCAGAGAGGAAGCAAACGCTGAGAGGGTGGATGCAGTTGACCATTAGCATTTAACTCGAGGAATCAGACCACTCGATGTACCTTGAGTTGCTTCGTTTTCGCGGTCTTTCTTGTGTTAGGGTCCTCCTCCTCCTCCACTTCCTCCTCTTCCTCCTACTTCAACCCGGGTTCCTCCACCTCCACCTGCTCATACTTCTCCTTCTCCAAATATATCTTCCGCATTTTGATTTTCCTCTCTTTTTCTTGCCTTTCTTTATCATATTATTATTTCCTGTCCTCGCGTACTCCACCTCGCAATCCTCCTCCTCTTTTACTCCACTTCCTGTGTTTTGGTTACCCTTTTCTTTTCTTTTTTTCCCTTCCTTTTTCTCATATTCTTTGATCTCTTTTTCGCATACTCCAACTCCCATACCTCCCTTTTTCTCCTACTCTCCTTCTGTATATTGATTTTCCTTTCCTCCTTTTTTCCTTTCTTTTTCATATTATTAGTTCTTATAATCGCGTACTCTAACTCACATTTCTCCTTCTCTCTTTTCTCTGCTTCAGTATTTTGGTTTTCATTTTCTCCTTTTTGTCATCCTTTTATTCCATTTTCTTCGTTCTTGTGTTCGCCTACTCCACCTTATATGTCTCCTTCTACTCTGTTTCCATATTCTGGTTTTCCTTTCCTCAGTGTCCCATCTTTTTCCATTTCCTTAGCGTCTTTCACCTTCCAAGCCTTCTCAACCTTTTCCGTATTCGGGCTTTTCCTTCCTGTCTCCTCTACCTAATCCCCTCGTTAGTGTCCCCCTCTTCCCTATCTTCATCATCTTCGGCCCGGTCCTGGTCCTTCCATTTTCCCTATCTCCTCCCTACTTCTTACTTCCTTCTTAAGTCATCGTCTATGTTTCCTTCTTCCTAACCTTCATCGTCCTTGTCCTAATTCTATCCCTTCTGGTTTAACTGAGTACCCCGTTTTTTTATCCTCCTCCTCCTGCTCCGCCTCCTCCTCCTCTTAACCCTTCTCGTTTTCCACCTTTTTGACTACCGGTACTACAAACAGGAAGTCAAGTGGCTACATGATCCCTTCCTGTACCCATTATATCGCTCCTGAAAACCCACCATTAGTGCTGACTCTGAGAAGGAGGGTTCGAGCACCGTGAGGGAGTGTGTGTGCGTGTGTGTGTGTGTGTGTGTGTGTGTGTGTGTGTGTGTGTGTGTGTGTGTGTGTGTAGAACCAGGCTCCCCAACTCTTCATCTTGGTCCATTTATGAGGTTTCGAATTGTCCATTGTGCGATAGAGAGGAAGGAAGGAAGGAAAAATTAAAGACAGGAGGGAACACAGGAAGAGGGAGAGAGAGAGAGAGAGGGACAGAAGGAAGAGGGAAGAGAGAGACAGAATGAGAAGGACGGGAATGTAGAGAGGGGAAGGTGCTTTGAAATCCATCATTAGGAAGACAGTTTGAGGTCATCGCATGAACTTAACACGCCCTTCTCCATGATGCATGTGACCTGGGTTGGGTGGTGCATTACTTAGCGTGGTGCGGCGAGGCGTGGGAAGGCGTGGCAAGGGCGTGGCGTGACGTGACATAACTGGGCGTGGTGTGGCGAGGTGTGTATGACCCGCGGCGAGGTTTTGTGTTGCTGTGCGCGAGTGTGTTTCCTTGCGTGGCGTGGCAAGTCGCCCTTCATTAACTGGCAGCTCAGGGGGGTGGGGGAGGGAGAGGAAGGCGAGGAGCTGTAGGCGGGGGAGAGGGCGAGTATAGTGCTTTCTCTGTGTGCTCTCTGTTGCTCTGTTTATCATCTCTTTGCTCCTCCCTTGTCTTCCTTGCCCTACTTCAATCCGCATGCCTCCTTTTTTTCTCTGGTTTTATTTTTCTCATCTTTATTTTTCTTTCCTTTTTTTCAACCGTTCCTCCATTCTGTTTCTGTCTTGTCCTTTCCTATTTATCATCTCTTCTTCTTCTCTTGTCCTCCTTGCCCCGTTACCGCGTTTCTTTGCTCCATTTTGATCTTCTATTCCTTCTGTTCTGTCTTGGGTCTTCCCATTTATCATCTCTTGTTCTTTTGTAGTCCTCGTTTCCTTCTCTTTTTCCTTTCCTTCTTATTCGTGATGTTCATTTTATCCTCAATGTTCCTTTTTGTTCCCTCGTAGTCCTTTCCTTCTTCCGTATCTTTCCTTTGTAGTCTTCCTGTTCCTTTGAGTCTTATTCTATCTGCCCCTCTGTTCTATCTCGTTATTTCTTCTCTTCTCCATTCAATCCCTCTTCACTGATTCGCACCTCCGTTTTCCTCATCCCATCCTTTTTTTGTACCCCTTTTTCCCCTCCACGATTTTCCTTCCCCTAACTATTTTCTCTTCCCATTTCATATCTCTGCGCCGCCCTGGTCCATTGTGCCCCTTTCCTTCCCCCTCCTCCCTTCTTTCCTTCACTCTTGTTTCTCCCTGTCTCGTCTTTCCGGTTCATCCCTCTCCTCCCTTCTTTCCTTCACACTTGTTTCCCCCTGTCTCGCCCTTCCCGTTCATCATTCTTTCACCTGTTTCCCTCCCCGGCCTGTTGAGTCTCGCCTCGTTCTCTTCTTTCAGCTTCACTTATCATACTTTCATTCCCTCCGTCGCGTATACAATCTCCGTCGTTCTTCTGTATTTTATCTCCTCCCCGTCTGCATCTGATCTCTTCTGCTCTGTTCCTCTTCATTCTTCTCCGGTGCTCAACTTGCCACTACTTTCTATTTATATCCTTTTCTTGACGCTCCCTTCCTTTCGCTTTTTCTCTCCGATTCATTTCTCAGTCCATCTCCTTTTTCATCCGGTTCTCTCTTATCCCACTTCACCCTATCTCGACCGCCCCGCCCCGCCCCGTTCCTGCCTCGTCCCTGCCCTTATCCCCCACCCCGCCACGCCCCGCCCACACAGCAGCCATTGAGGGGGAATACGCGGAAGATTGCTAGAATGCAGTGAGTGTGAAAAAGAGTGCAGAGTTTTTTTTTATGGTTCTCCGGAAATACGAAACCCGCAAGGACTAGTCAAAAAAAATATAGCCTGACAGAAAAGTGTGTGTGTGTGTGTGTGCGGGGGGGGGGGGGGTGATGAGGGGTAGGGAGAGTAATGAAAGGGAGAGGGAGAGCGGTTGGGTTGTGATGAGAAGGAAGCTGAAGGATAGGATGAAAGACTTTAGTAGGATAGAAGGAAGGGTGCATGGGAGATAGACGGGTCGGTGGAGGCAGCTAGGTTAGTGTATTGGGTGTGCGTTGGAGGCGTAACACTGGGGAGGAGGAAGGAGGGAGGGAAGATGGGGATAGGGAGGATATGTCTGTGATGAGGGTGAGGTAAGGAATGAATGAATAGGAGGGTGGTAGTGTCATGGGTGTCTGCATTGGGTGTGGGTTGAAGGCGTCAGGATATGGGGAAGAGGGAGGAAGGATGGAGATGGGGAGAAGATGACTGTGATGAAGATGGGAGGTGGAGGAGCGCTGTCTATTGAAGGGGAAAAGGGGAAGAAAGTTTACAAAGTCTGTCCATTGCGTCTGAAGGAAACTGTTCCACTTTATCTGTTTATTTATTTTTTGTTTTGTTATGTAATTCGCGTTGCAGTCAGAAAAAAAATATATGTAATTCTGAAAGACGTGTGTGTGTGTGTGTGTGTGTGTGTGTGTGTGTGTGTGTGTGTGTGTGTTAAGCAAGTATTTAAAACTCAGTTCTTTTTCCGTCGCCGGCATTAACAAGTAATTTAATCAGCTGTCTGTTTCATCCCCTCCCCTCTTCCCCTCCCCCCTCCCCCTCTCTTCTTTCCCCTCTCCCCCTCTCCCCTTACCCCCTCCCCCTCTCCCCTAACCCTCTCCCCCTCTCCCTTTACCCCCTCCCCCTCCCCCTCTCCCCTTATCCTCTCCCCCTCTCCCGTTACCCTCTCCCCCTTTTCCCTTACCCCCTACCCCTCTCCCCTTACTCCCTCCCCCTCTCCCCTTATCCCCCCCTTCCCCCTCCCCCTCCCCCCGCACACCTACTTCGTTAAGTTGCTCTAATTATTTATTTTTTTACTTTTCTTCTAACTTGTTGCACTCGGCAGCTTCTGTTTCCCTCTTATTTTTTCTGTCGACTTTGTTTTATAATTTCCCTTGAACTTCTAACTTATTTTCTTTCTTTTTTTTCCTTTCCTTTTTTCCATTTGATTTTGCTTTTTACGTACGGTAACCTTTTCCACGCTGAGGTTATTATTATTTCATCATTTCTAGTCTCTTGGATTCACTATTACTTCCTTTTCTCATTTTATTTCGCTTTTTTTACATTTTTTACTCTGAAGCCAATTTTTAATCACATTTCTTGTCTGTTGGATTTGTTGGTATTTCCTTTCTTCATTTTATATTGCTTTTTTCTATACTTTTTGCACTCTGAAGCTTTTTTTTTATCCCATTTCTTGTCTTCTCTTTCATTTGATCATTGCCTTGACCTGCTGTTATGTCTGATTTCTCCAACTTCGTGTGTTTTCATTTTTCTGTCTTCCTCCTGATGTTTTCTTGTTGTCTTCGGCGTCACTTCACTCACAGCTTTTTTTTTTATATTATTGTAAGTCGCCCTCGCTTCTCGTGACCTGTTTTTTTTCACTTCGGTAATTGCGTCAGCTTCCTGTTATCATTTTCCTTCCCTTCCCTTCGGCGTCCTTTGCAGTTCTATTTTTCCCGCTTTCAGCCCTGTCTTTCGATCCAATTGACCTCGTTTTCTGTGAGCTTCCGAATTTTATCAAAGTAATTATGTTAGTCTTCCATTATCAGTTTTTTGTCCTAAGTTTTTTTTTTTCTTTTCATTCGTGTTTCATTTTTTCGTTTCTTTCAAGGGAGTGACGAAGACATTTTAAAGGCGATGACTTGTCCTTGTCGTGTTTCTGATTCCCTTTTTCTTTCATTATTAGTTTATTGTCTCTTTTTTTCGTCTTATCGTTCACATTTTTCTTCGTTTCGAGCGATGGCTGAAGGATTTGGGGTGGTCATTTTTACCCGCCTAGTTGTTGTTAGCTCCTTTTTGCTGTTCTAATTTTAAACTCCCTCTTTTTGTCCTCCTTCTTTTCTTGTCTCGCTTCTGTTTTTATTTTTACGTCTACGCCTATAGCGCCGGTAGACTTGCTTGAGGGGCCTGGATGGTAGTCGGCCCCAGCCCGTATTGGCGCAGGCAGGTGTTTATAGTGGCGCCATCTTCATTCCATTTTCTTTCGTTTTCACGGGTGACCGGTGCATTTGGACGAGATGTGTTGCTTCTACCCTTCTACCTTTCTACCTTCTAACTTTCTACCTTCTACCTCTCTACCCTTTATATTTTACCTTCCTACATTTCTGCCTTCTACCTTTCTACTTTTCCACCTTCCGCCTTTTATCTTGCTTGCATTAATTATCATCTTCCTCCTGTTTTTTTTTTTGCGTCTACTCCTCGGCCTCCGTTTTCCTCGTCTCAGGCAGTGACTTCGAGACCCTTGGAGGAGGTTAGCAGTACCCAGATTGCCGCGGGTTCTCCTTGGCCGCGTCCATGTCAGACAAAATTCATTAGTGGTGCTCCGAAAGGCTCTTGAAGGGGAGTGTCGTCGCCCCAAGACCCTCGAAATTCCAACCTTCCCTTCCTTCCTTGCTTCCTTCTCCGTCTCCGTCGCTTCCTCCTCCTGCGCCTCTTTTTCTCAGTTCCTCCTTTGTTTTTCTCTCTCCGTTCGTTCCTGTCTCTTTCCCTCTCGGTCAATTCTTCCCTTCCTCCTCCTCCGCTTCCGTAGATTTCTCTTCCTCCGTCTCTGTCTCTCCGTCAGTTCTTTCTTCTCCGTTTCTCTCTCCTCCCTTTCTTTCCTCTTTCTCTGTGTCATTCTCCTCCCTTCCCTTCCTCCTACCCTGTCTTCGTCGATTCCTCCTCCGTCTCTTTCTATTCCTCCTTCAGTTCCTACTACATCTCTCTCTTCCCTTTCCATCCTCCTCCGTATTTCTCTCCTCCCTTCCTCCTTCTTCTTCGTCTCCCCTCTTTCGTCTCCTTCCTCTTTCTATCTCTTTCCTTCCTCTTCTTCCTCCTCCTCTGTGTTCTTTCTTCCTGCCTTTTTCGTCTCCCCTGCTCGCCTTCTTCCTCTTTCTTGGGTCGGTCTTCCTCCTTCGTCCTGCCTCCTATTTCTCCTTTCCTCGCCTTCTTCCTCCTTCTTGGGTCGGTCCGAGCGGGTGCCTCGGCGGTGTGTTGGCGGTGGTGATGGCGGTGCAAGGGAGGGAAGGGCTGAGTTAAAGGTGTTTGTCATTATTTCTCTCCCTCTCCCTTTCTTCCTTCCTTCCTTCCTTCCTTGCTTCCTTGCTTTCCTTACACTCGTACGCCTATCCTTGTCTATCCTTTCTTTCTTTTTCTCGCTGCTCCTCCATTTTCATTTCCTTTTCTCCGTCATATTTTTGCTTCCTTCCTTCCTTCCTTCCTTCCTTCCTTCCTTCCTTGCTTTCCTTACACTCGTACGCATATCCTTGTCTATCCTTTCTTTCTTTTTCTCTCTGCTCCTCTTCCCTTTTCCTTTCCTTTTCTTCCTCATGTCTTTGCTCCCTTCCTTCCTTCCTATCTACCTTCCTTCCTCTTGTATGCCTTTCCTTTCCTTGTCCATCCTTCCTTCCTATCTACTTTCCTTCCTCTTGTATGCCTTTCCTTTCCTGTCCATCCTTCTTTCTTTTTTCTCGTGTGTCTTCCCTTTTCCTTCGTTTTCTTCTTCTTTTTCTTCTTTATGTTTTTCCTTCCTTCATTCCTTGTCTTCTTTTCTTCCTTCCACGTGTATACCTTTCCTTTCCTTGTCTATCCTTCTTTCGTTTCTTTCCCCGTGTGTCCTCCTTTTTCCTCTCTTTTTCTTCCTCATTTCTTTCCTTCCTTCCCCCCTCCCTCCTTTCCTCCCTCTCTATCTCCATCATTCTCGCATTAAATTTCCTCGTAAACTCCTTTTATGGCTGATTTCCGTCGCTGTTCTCCGGGGTCCAGTTCCTCCTTTTCACTTCCTATTAAACTTTCCCACACTCATGCTTACCTGTCTTAGCTCTCCTCCCCCCTTCCCCTTTATTCCCCTTTATTCCTCCCCCCCTTCATCCTCCCTCTTTATACATGTCACACTCAGTCATTCCACCTCTTCCCTTCCCTTTCTTCCATCCCACATCCTTCTTCTCTCCCTTCATTCCTCTTGTTCCTGTCACGCCCATCCCCTTCCCCTCCTCTCATTCCTCCCCTTCCCTTCCCTTTCTTCGATTCCACATCCTTCTTCTCTCCCTTCATTCCTCTTTTTCCTGTCACGCCCATCCCCTTTCCTTTCGCCTCATTCCTTCCTTTCTGTCACTCATTACTCTTATGGTACACCGGGCCTCATCCCTTCATCCCCTTTCATTCCTATCCTCGTGGCATCCTCCCTTCACTATACTTTTCATCTCAGTCTTTTCCCTTCAGTCCCTTCAGTTCCCAGCCCAGCAGCCCTTCCTTTCCTCCCCGCCGCACATGCCACACCCAGTAATCGCTAGTTCTTTTCCCTCGGTTTCAGACTCTCTCTTTATAGGTATTTTATGGTTTTCCAGGTCTTTTAGTGCCTTGATTATGCTTTTGAATATTTTGGCTTTTAGATCTGGTCAGGGGCCATAAAATGATGACCTCGGCTGTTGCGGTGACATAATTTCTTTTCGATCGTTAGTTCCCTTTTTCGGAGCCCCACCCACCCCGACCACCGCCCTCAGGTATCGTCACAGTAAACCACCGATTGTTACATCCCACCCCGCCACACCCCGCCTTGTTTACTATTGTTCTATTCCATCCTTTCCCTGTCCGGCCGCACCCCAATCAAACTCGTCCTCCTCCTCCCCCCCCATTCGCCGTCACAGACTCCCATCACGTCCAGTTCACTCTCCCCCTCTCCCTCACACTCGCCCTGCTCCGCCTTCAGTCACGGCCTCGATATGCAGAGGACGAGAGGGGGGCGAGGAACACCGGTCGGTCATAAACAGAGTCTCTGGGGGACGGCGGGTTCAAATGTCTGCGAAGGACGGATGGATGGATGAATGATATGACCGGTCTGAGGTACTAGGCTATACAGAACGCCTTGATGGAGCTCTGCATGGTCCACTTGAGGGTTACATGTCCTGCTCTCTCTCTCTCTCTGTTTTGATATCCTCTTTTCATGTCTGTACCTGTGTTGTTAGCCTCGAGATGGCGCTAAAGTTCCTTCCCCTCCTAGTCCGTGCTGTGCCGTGTATTTAAAGTGAAGGCAATTTCATGGTTCTTGTTACCTTGTCGGCCGGAATCCACCTGAGAGACAGACAAGAGGAAAGGTATGCTGATGGGGGGCAGGGCGGGGGGAGTTTTAGTTCGCCTGGTAATTTGGAAAGAGCTTTATTAGGTGGGAAAGTTTTAACTTACCTGGTTATTTGCGAAGAGGGAAAAGCTAATGAACACCATGAAGAACATACAGGGAGGTCTCTGTTGTCAAAGGAAACTCATAAATCGCTTGGTTTATCAGTAACGTCTTTGTTACGTTGGTAGTTAGGCTTTTAATATCGGATGACTTAGCAAGAAAAAAAAGAAGGTTTAGTAGGCACTGTATGAAGATATTACACGCGGTTACCTGTCCCCAAACGAAACATTGCATCGCCAGGTGGGTAAGTGGAGCGCCTGTGGACGGGGGCAGCGAAAGCGAGTCCCTGCAAAGTTAGTAGTTAGCATGCGGCGGCGTGTACCTGTGTGGAAGTCTCGTCAGGCAGGTGAAGGGGGACGGCGGTGAAGGGGATGGCTGTTTACGTTTAGAGGAAGGTTCCCGGCGGTGGAGTAGTGGTGTGGCTGTACCCTGAGAGATCGACCCAGCCGCTGCTTTTATTTTCGGCGGGGGAAGAGAAGGAGGAGAAGGAAGGGCGGCCGCTAAGGTATTGACCGTGTGTGGGGGAGGTCACGGGAAAGAAGGAGGGCAGGCAGGAAGGCAGGCAGATGGGTGGGGAGGTCAGCTGGGCAAGGCAGAGGAGCTTCGTTGACTATTTTTGGTGTGCCCTTGGAAAACTTAAGCTCTGTGACTGTTACAAAGAGGGAAAGAGAAAGAAAGAGAGGGAGAAGCCCGCCGGCCTTGAGTGCATTGGAATGGTTTGCAAATATTGTGGGAAACAAAACTGTTCTCTGCACAGGACGATATGAACCGAATAAAAAAGGACAGGGGAAAAGAGCGAAGAGTAAAATTAAAAAAAAAAAACAGGAAACTGGAAAGCGATTCGTGCCAAGAACTCAAACACACTGACCAAAAAAAAATAGATAAAATTAAACTAGACTGAAATAATTGAGCGAGCAAAACTAGACGAGAGAGAGAGAGAGAGAGAGAGAGAGAGAGAGGAGGAAATATATGAACACTGTAAAAGCATGTAGGAAAGAGAGGGATATAAAAATAGATAAAAAAATAGATAAAGAAGGAAGGATTTCAAAAAGGATAAGAGAGAGAGAGAGAGAGTTAAGGTAAGGTAAGGTAAGTTAAAATGAATGCATGTATACACACCTTTGATCACCTTAATGAAAAAAACCCAGTTCGGCGCAGACACAGGAGCGCCGGGCTGCGAGGCGACCTTCATTCCGCGCCCAAACGAACCACGAGACCAAATGAATCGCTTGGCCAGTGAACAAAAACTTAATAGGAAAATAGGACTGACCCGAATGCAAACACACACACACACACACACACACACACACACACACACACACACACACACACACACACACACACACACACACACACACACACACACCGCTGTTTAATAAGTCCATATGAAGCCTTTCTCTCTCTCTCTCTCTCTCTCTCTCTCTCTCTCTCTCTCTCTCTCTCTCTCTCTCTCTCTCTCTCTCTCTCTCTCTCTCTCTCTCTCTCTCTCTCTCTCTCTCCTGTTTACGACTGCTAAGCTTCCCTTCTTTCTTTTATCTTGTTGTGCCTCATAATTAGGTTGCCCAGGGCGCTGGATACACCTTCCCGCCGCAGGACAAAACACACACGTCCCTTCATACACCTTCTCGCATCCATACACAACGTTCCCTCGCCCTTCTTAACCTTATCACTTGCCCTCTACTTCCTACACATCCTCTTCACATCTTCCCCACACCTCCCCAAGCCCCCCTTACCCTCTCTCGGAGTCTTCCACCACCTTATTTACTCCTCATCTTCCCATCCTTTTGCAGTTCTCTCTCTCGGCATTCTTATCTCGACTTCTGCCTCTCCTTCTGCTTCCCCTACGGCCCTCCTACTTGTCCCTCATATTCCCCTCACAACCTTCTCACCTTCCTAACACCTTTACATTCTCGCCTTCCCCTCACTCTCCCCTTGACACCCCTCCTTCAGGTTATCCGTACCTTTCCGTCACACTCTCAGCACGTGGGTTTCCAGTGTAGTGGCGTTAAAATCATTCAGAGTACGGACCGTTTTTTTCTCGCCTCTTTTAGTAATGTAATAAAAGACTGGAAAGGAATTGGGTACAGAGAGAGAGAGAGAGAGAGAGAGAGATGAACCCCTGAGACGGATTGTAGCGGGGAAATGTGTGAAAGCCCCATCTCTCTCTCTCTCTCTCTCTCTCTCTCTCTCTCTCTCTCTCTCTCTCTCTCTCTCTCTCTCTCTCTCTCTCTCTCTCTCTCTCTCTCTCTCTCTCTCTCTCTCTCTCTCTCTCTCTCTCTCTCTTTTCACACCCACCTGTCTAGCTAATCACTGGGCAAAGTTGGACTCCCGTAACTTACCTGTAATTAAGTTTGAGTTGTCTAAGAAAATTGTTCCTTCACTGCCATGAGGACGAAGTGTTAAGACAAGGCTGAGGAATGGCGAGGTAGGAGGAAGGGGGAGAAGGGAGGGAGGGAGAGGAGGAACGGGTGCGGTCGTTGGGTGAAGAGGGAAGAGAGAAGAGGGAGGCTGAGCAGAAAGAGGGTGGAAGGTAAGGGAGAGGGAAGAGGTCGGAGTGGGTGTGTAGAGGAAAGATGAGGTAATAGGGAGATTCAGGGAGAGAAGAAGGGAGAAAGGGATTAGGGAGTAGGGAAGGGAAAGGGAGGAGGGGGCTGGTTAGAGTGTGTGTGTGGGGGGGGGGGGCGCTGGGGCGATTTTCATGATGTAAACGAGTTGGGTTATTAAGAAATCTTAGTTGATGTTTATGTAAATTTCGGTATAATTAAAAAGTTAAGGAGAAAAATACCTGTTACTCTTTACCGTGTGTTTTTCGCTCCACTTTTCTCACCTTTACATTTTTTCGTCGTCTTTCTTTTTCCTTTGTGCCTTTTACTATTTAACTTGTAATCAGCTAAATCCTCGTATTTTGCAGATGAATCAGGATGTAATACTTTTTTTTTTACCATTTTGAGGTTTCTAATCCAATATTTTGTTTCATAATGTCAGTTAATTCAGATTCGTATCATATACAGAAAATCAGTGCTTATATTTTCCTAACATATATATTTATTAGACTGACGTTCTCGTTTGGGCGTAATTATTTTTGGCAGATTATCAAAGCCTTACCATAATAGCCTCTTGGATGCTCTTGTAACTAAACTCTGCTTCACTCAGTAGTCACTAGGGGGCTTTTGCAACAACAGTGTACTTAACTTAATTGGGTATTACTTATCTTTTCCTAGATGTTTACAATTTGATGTTTATTAACTGTGTGTTTTTTCTCTAAAGGGTCGCGATTTGATTATTTATGGATTGTGTTCTTTTACAGGTAAGTGTTTGACGAGACGGAGGAGGGGGAGGAAGGAGGCTGGGAGTGGAAGTAAGTGAGTGTTCTGATCATTGTTTGTCGGTTAGTGGCGGCATCTACGAGTAATTCCAGGAATTTACTGGAAGATCAATGAAGATTTGTAATTGGATGTTGGGAGTAATGTCCTTAGAGTTTCAGCGTCATTGAAGTGGATTTTGTATACTATTTTTTGTACCCTATATGGATAATTTTAGCCATTGAGGACACTGACAGATTAAAGGGGTATCATGGGTGATTTTTTTGTGGTGTTCCATTTTTATGTATCAAGTACCGAGGCAGAAGAGTTTTGGTCATTTCTAGGGCTCAATAACCGTCCTAGGGCTTAATGCACCTTCCTAGGCCTCAATAACCGTCCTAGGGCTCAATGCACCGTCCTAGGGCTCAATAACCGTCCTAGGGCTCAATGCATTCAGACTAAAAATCGGGCAAACAGAGTACTTGGTTTCATCTCAAGGAGCGTAAGCAATAGGAGCGCTGAAGTCATCCTCAAACTTTACTTAGCACTAGTTAGACCTCATCTCGATTTCTTATGTTCTCATTAAGCGAGAACAATTATACAGCGACGGAACATTATGTTATAAGTTTTATGAACACTGGACTGCAAAAGAAAACTGCGCTTTTAAGTAGAATTGGTTAGTCTTAGAAATTTTAAGTCAAGGAAATTCTAGTTTTCGAATCATGGAAAAGCAGCGAAAAAAATAATAATAAATAAATAAAGTGACTATATTCGGGGTGTGTGGGGGGGCTTGGGTATCTAAATGTGTATAGAACAGACAAGCAGATAGACAGACAGGAGGACGTACACACACACACACACACACACACACACACACACACACACACACACACGCACACGCACACGCATACACCCACCCACCAACCCACACACACACACACATTTATGCGGTTCTGCTCAGATTTCTGTGATACCTGTAACGATATGACAGGAGCTCACAACGACATCTGGTTTTGTGATTAGCGTTCGTGTGTGTGTGTGTGTGTGTGTGTGTGTGTGTATGTGTCATTAGGTAAGGGCAAGTTAGTTTTACTGAGAGCAAGATTAATAATGGCGTGTATTCTGTTTTTTTTCCTTCGTCTTAATTGTTTTGCCTTCAACTTCAACATCGTCCTCGTTTTCTTTTTCTGTTCTTTCAATTCATAATCGATCTGCTCTTCTTTATTTTCCTCGCTGTTCTCCTTTTCGTGATTTCCTCCTCCTCCTCCTCTCCTCCTCCTCCTCCTCCTCCTCCTCCTCCTCCTCCTCCTCCTCCTACTGGTGCTCTTCCTCCTCCTCAGGTGCTGTTGTGTGGGTTAATGGTGTTCTTATAGCATGTGACTCGTTTATTCCAGCAGGGCTTCTCATGATACCCGATACTCTCTTCCACCTCCTCCTCCTCCTCCACCTCTTCCTCCTCCTCCTCCTCCTCCTTTCATATTCTTTTCTTTTTTCTTGTACTTCTTCTTGTTCTTGTTCTTCTTGTTCTTCTAGTTCTTTTTTGTTGTTGTTGTTATTGTTGTGTTCTTCTTCTTTTTCTTCTTCTATTTTTTCTTCTTCTTTTTCTTTGGGGCTCCTGTCTGCTGCGGAGAATTCAAGAGTACAAAGTGATTTTCTGTGTCCTCTTTTGGGTACGTGATGATACAGTCCGTTTGTGGCAAAGACGCACTTGGCAGAGAGAGAGAGAGAGAAAAGGTTAATAATGCAGGGGGTACTTAGATGTAACTGAGGTACGAATGTGTGTTTGTGTGTGTGTGTGTGTGTGTGTGTGTGTGTGTGTGTGTGTGTGTAATCAGCGGTGTTTGTGTGTGCGCCGTGGCCTTGACGGAGGTGTTTGTGACAAATTACGACGATAAGAACAACATGACCTGGAAAAACCTCCGTACGTCATCACTGAGAGAGAGAGAGAGAGAGAGAGAGAGAGAGAGAGATGGTAGGGTTGTCGTTATGAAGGCAAAGGACCATGAAAGGAAGAGAATTTAGCGCTGAAAATATAATGTAATATCCGTCTTATGCCACCAACTGCGACTTACTAGGTATAGATACTGGAATGAAAAAAACAGATTGAAAAAACATATGTATAAATCCTAAAGATCCACGATTTAAAAATGCAAAGTTCACCGTTCTAAAAAAAAAAAAAAAAAAATTATACACGGTTATGAATATGTTCGTTATTACCATAATAAAAACTGTGATAAGTAGCTTCTCAGGAGAGTGTGTGAAAAAATGATTTTATATTTGAAAGTTAATGTGTTATTCATCAGATACAAAAACGCTCATTATCATTATCATCATAATAATAGTAGTTTTAAATGCTATAGTAATATTAATAATTTAGTACTTGTCTTTATTCAGTAGTTAATCTAAATGAGGAGGAGGAGGAAGAGGAAGAGGACGAGGAGGAAGTTACACACACACACACACACACACACACACACACACACACACACACACACACACACACACACACACACACACACACACACACACACACACACACACACACACACACACACCTGAGAGAGAGAGAGAGAGAGAGAGATGGGAAACTAAGTTAAAATTCAGCGCTTGTTTTGTTTTGTGTGTATTTCCATTTCAGTTCCCCCTTGTATGGAATGGAAGTAGTCGTCTTACTTTTATTTACTCTTTTCCCTTTATCCTTTTCCTGCCTTACCTTTTCCTATTCTTTTCGTTCCAGACAATCGTTTTATCTCTCTTGCCTCTCTTTCCGCTTTCCTTCTCATGCCCCTCTCCTCCCTTCTTCCTTCCTGCCTTCCTTCCTCCTCTGCGTGATTTCTCTTTACTTGCTTTAAATGTTTCTCTGCTCCATCCCCTCCGTCCTTTCATCTCTCCATTTACACTTTTCCTTTTTCCTCTCGGGCAGTAACCTCCGTTGTGTCTGTTCCGCTCTTCCTCTTCCTCTCTCTTCCTGTCCCTCTCTCCTGTGGTTCCCCTGTTCAGATCTCGTCTTCGTTTGGTTTATACGATTTTCCCCTCTTTTTCTCTCTTCCTTCCACTTCAATTTGTGCCTCTTACTCTGTTTCCTTCTTCTGTTACTTACTGTCTGTTATCTCTCCTCCGTGTCCTCTGTTTCATTCATCCTCTTCCTCGTTCTTCCCTCCTTTATTCTATTACTAGTCTTCGTATTCTATTCTCTTTTCTATTATATTCGTAGTCTTCATCGTTTCCCCCATCTTCATGTTATCCCTTTTCTTTGTGTTCGTCGTGTTCTGTGTCATTTTTCTCCTCCTCTTTCTCTTCCTCCTTCCCCTCCTCCTCCGCCTCCGCCTCGTACTTCGCCTCCTCCTTCTTCTCCTCGTTTGCCTCGTCCTCCTCCTCCTCGGCCACGCCTTTTCAGACTCAACGAATTTTAGAGGTCGAGCAGCGTGTCACCAGCAAAGGCGATCGGTCATAAGGCTGAAAATGACCCAGATGGCGAGACGGGAAGAGGAGGGAAGGGGATGGATGGCGGATGGGGTGAGGGCGTGAAATGGGTTGGGTCGAGATGGCAGAGAAATGGTGAGGATTTTGAGCTCGAAACGCAGAGGAAATAGGAAGAAGGTGAGATAGGAGGGGGAGTAGAGGAGAGGAAGGGAAAGGAACGGAATGGGTGGAAAGGGAGGCAAAAGGAAAAGAGAAATGGAAGGGGTGGGCGGGGGAAGGGAGGAAAGTGGAAGGGGCAGGGTAGAAGTAGCAGAGAAATGGTGTGGAGTTTGGGAAAGAAAGGCGGAGAAAATAGAAAAGTGGGTGAGATAGAAAGGGCTAGGAGGAGAGGAAAAGGTGTAAAAGAGAGGGAAAAGGTGGGATAAAAGGGATGGTGAAAAAAGGTAGATAAGAAAAGGATAGCAAGGGAGGAGAATGGAGAGGCTTGGTAAGAAGGGGAAGGGATGGGAGAAAAAGGGTTAAGGAGGCAGTTTAGTGAGGGGAGGAGAGAGAAAAGAGACAGACTGGGGCGAGGAGGCTTAGGATGGGGGGGGGGGGGGGAGGAAGGAAGGGAGGAGCAAGAGTGGAAGCAAGAGGAAATTAAAGAAGAATCAAATCTGAGAGAGAAAAAAAGAAAGATTAGGGAAGAAAAAATAAAACGTACTGATTAATTTAATAGGACAAAGAGGACGAAATAATATAGTATGTCATGTTTTTTTTTTGGCGTATTAATGATTTTTAGTTCTGTATCGCTTAGAAGTTGATTAGTGTTAGAATCAGAGATCAACACTTCTATTTTACACATCCATTACCTAATCGACTTCATCTTCTCCACACCATCACCACCACCACCACCACCATCACCACCGACATCATCGCCTCTTCCACCACATTCCACACTACAACAACAACAAGGAATATCTTTGACCTTTTCCACCAACATACCGTAATTAGAACCATAACACATCAGAAACACCTCAACTACCATTACTACCACAAGCAACAACAATAGTGACAACAACAACAACAACAACAACAACGCCAACAACAACAACGGGTATAATAAAAATAACAACTCGGATTCAAAACGTTTAAAAAAGATGGCTCGCTCCCTTTTTATTTTTACCGCTTCTAGACTTTTATTTTCTCTCATTCTTCGTCCTTGTTTACCTGTTGTTCCGCTACCTGCTTACACGTGCCCTCCCGCTCGCCTCTTCCCTCCTCTCTTTAATTAACCTGACTTTCCACCTTTATAGAGTCGTCTTAGCTCTTTCCCCTCTAACCCCTCCCCCCCGTCCTCTCTCCTCGCTCTCTCTCTCTCCCCCTCCTGGTTTCTCTCTCCTTTAACTCTTTCTTTCATTTTTCCTGTTCTTTCATTCCTCCCTCTCACTCATATGTTCATCTTCAATCTCCCTCTCTTTTCTTTCCTTCCTTTCTTCCTCCCTTTCCTCATCCTCCATCTTACTTTTTCAGCTCTTTTTTTTCTTGTCTTCTATCGCTCTCTCCTCTATATCTCCTCCCCCTCACTTCTCTCGATCTCTCCTCTTGTTTCCTCTACTTCATTTCCACCTTCAGCTCCCCGTCCTCATCTCTCCTTCTCTCCCTCTTTCTCTCCAATCCCACTCTCTTTCCTTCTCTCTGCCTCTTAAGTCACCTCTCCCTCCCTCCCCGCCCTTCCTCTCCCCTCATTCTTTTTTCCCCCTCCCCTCTCCCTTCTCCTCCTCATCCTCTCTTTCCTCTCTTAATCTTCCTGTGTTTCTCTTCCTCTCATCGACCTCGCAGCCTTGTCTCCTTCCTTCCTACTTTTTTTCCCTTCCGTTCTTCTTTCCTCTCCCTCCTTCCTTTATTTCCTTCTCCCTCTTCCTCATTTTTCCCGGCTTCCTACTCTCCCCTGTTCTCTCGTGTTTTCTCTTCCTTTACCTCTTTATTCTCTGTGCTTTCTTCTCATTCCCCTTTTCCCATTCTTTCTTCCTTCCCTTCCTCCCTCGATATTCAATTAAGCCTTCTTTTCTTTCTTTAATACCTTCCTCTCCTCCCAATTCCCTTTTTCTCCATAGACGTCGTTTCCACTTCCCTTCCTCCTGCTTCTCCACATCCTCCTCTTCCTCTGCTTCCATCCTTACCTTACCTGACTCTCTTTCACTCTTTATTGCTCACCTTTCTCCTCCTATCTCACTTTCTTTTCTTTTTCATCCGTTATCCCATCATAGCTTTTTTTACCGCACTTAATCGCATCACACGTTGTTACCTTATTTTACCTTAATATACCCCACTTTACCTCACTTCATCTCTATTCCAATACTTAGCTTTACCTTACCCTACCTTATGTTATATTATTTTAACTTCTTGTACTTCACCCTACCTTATCTCACCTTGATTTACCTTAGGGCTTTATCTAACCTTACATTTCTTTACCTATCTCTTCCTATCTTTACCTTACCTTACCTTACCTTACTTTAACCTTACCTTACCTTACCTTACCTTACTTTAACCTTACCGTACCTTAACCTTACCTTACTTAACCTTGCCTCACCTCAACTTGCCATACCGTACCTTGCCTTACCATATTTCACCGTACCTTAACTTACCTACCCTTCTTCCCTTTCCCTTTGAAATGCCCTTACCTTACCCTACCTTGCCTTAAAGTAGCAGCCCTCTTTGACCCTCCTCCCCCCTCTCCTCCCCTCTCCCCCCCCTCCTCCCCACTTCCCCGGGCCAGCGGGAAGGGCTTGAGGGCATTCACCACCTTTGGTCTCCGCCGTGCCGTGAGAGAGAGAGAGAGAGAGAGAGAGAGAAGACTCTGTCACCTCGGTTTTCTACTCTCCCCGTGGGCCTGCTCGCCTATACATTCTTGGCTTTTGTGTCGAGGAGGAGGAGGACAAATAAGAACAAAAACAAAAACAAGTTAAAGGTAAAGATGACGGAGTAAAAGAAAATGAAGAGAAAGAAGAATATGAATTGATTGAAACAGAAGAGAAAAAAGAAGAAATAGGAGAAGAAGAAAAGTAGAGGAAGAGGAAGAATACTTAAAGGAAAACAGAGCCGGAAAAAATAGGAGAAAAATAAAACTTGAGATAAAGAGGACGTGGAGGACGAAATATAAAGACCAGGAGGAGGAGGAGGAGGAGGAGGACCGCCGCGGGACCCCTCAGTGCTCACATCGCGGCACGGAGAGAGGAGAGGAAGGATTCAATCTCGGTGGAGAGACACGGGAGAGAAGAGAGAGAAAAAAAAGTAAGGGTAGAAAGGTAGGTCAGGAGGCTTGCTTGTGACGAGAGAGAGAGAGAGATTGGTATGCGTGGAAAACGAGGTGGGAACGATCGTGGTTTGTTTGTGACTCGCTTTAATCAGGGGAGTGGGTGGCAGGTGTTCGCTGTATCCTCAGCTGTCATTTTTTATTCTTTTGTTTTCGATGTTGTTTTTGCTGCTTATTATGTTGTTTTGTTTTTGCTCTCGACTTTCTGTTTTTGTTATGTATTGGGTATTATTTTGTTTTAAAGGAAAGGAAAGGGAAGGGCAGGGCAGGGAAGGGAAGTGAATGCAATGGAAGGGAATGGAAGGGAAGGGAAGAGAAGAGAAGGGAAGAAAAGAGAAGAGAAGAGAAGGGAATGTTAGGTAGGGTAAGGGAAGGGAAGGGAAGGGAAGAGAAGAGAATGGAAGAAAAGTTAAGGTAAGGTAAGGTAAGGAAAGGGAAGTGAAGTGAAGTGAAGTGAAGTGAAGTGAAGTGAAGTGAATAAGATGGTGGTGGTGATGAGGGATGATGTGGGGGATTATAGTGACTGAGGTGGTGGTAGCGATGGTGAAGGGTCATGTTGATGGTGGTAGGTTATAGTGATGGCGGTGGTGATGATGGCGATGGTGAAATGTTAGAGTCGTAGTGGTTGTAGTGGTGGTGATGGTGGTGGCAGTAGCGAGCTGGCATAGACCCCGATAATCCTTTCCTCTCTATAGGCCTATCTTTAGTCCTTCCATTAACTGGTGAGGTAAAACTCCGCTAACCTTTAAAAATGTAGCGTGAAGCCTCTCTCAAAAGGTGTATTTTTATCTTCTCAAAACGTAGCTCGTTATCCCTTTTTTCAACCTATTATTAGTACTGCTTCCCCTATTCCCCCACCCCCCATCTCTCTCTCTCTCTCTCTCTCTCTCTCTCTCTCTCTCTCTCTCTCTCTCTCTCTCTCTCTCTCTCTCTCTCTCTCTCTCTCTCTCTCTCTCTCTCTCTCTCTCTCTCTCTCTCTCTCTCTCTCTCTCTTTTGAACGCAGTCATTTAATGCTACTTAAAAATTGCTTCCTTTTTTCTTCTCCTTTCTCCTTTTAAGTGGCGTGTGTCTTGAAGGGCGTCGCTTTATTTCTTTGTTTTTCTCTCCTCGGTAAAACTCTCACTCCTCACTATAGTCCTAATTTCTATGGAGAGTCTTCCCTGTCGTTCACGTTTTATTCTTTCTCTCTTGAGTGGCGCGTGTCTCGAAGGACGTAGATGTAATTCCCCCTTTTCTTCGGTGGAGTTTCCGCCTCTCATTCGTCTTAATCTCCAGGGCGGTTCTTGGTACTGGTCGTCGTTCTCGTCTCTGCCGTCGTTCTTATCCTCCTCCGTGCTGTGGCTGGAAGCTTCCTCATTATCGTTGTCATTGTTCGAATCTTTAAATATGAAAGGAATCTTCTTCGCTAGCGTTGTCGTTTTTATTTTTCTGAACTCAATATAACATAGGAGGCTACAAGAGGCCAAACTGCTCCTACATGGAAGCCCCTGAGAGTGGGCAATTCATCAACGTCCTTCCCCAGCCATAAATATATCTAATTTTAATCTAAATCTTTCGATCATGTTTGCCTCCGTCACATATCTGCTGAGTTCTCACTAATACCTAACTAACTAACTAAATGCTTAGCTAACGGAAGTAAGTAACGAAGTAATATCAAAGTATTTAACTATTCAAGTAACAATCTAACTTATTATTATTTAACTAACAAACTGGACCACTAACTCTCACTCTTCACTCTCGTCCTAATTTCTATGGAGAGTCTTCCCTGTCGTTCACGTTTTATTCTTTCTCTCTTGAGTGAAGCGTGTCTCGAAGGGCGTCGATGTAATTTCTCTTTTTCTTCGTTTGAGTTTCCGCCTCTCATTCGTATATAATTAACTTAAGTACTCACTCTATACTCAGCATATAGACATAATTTTAACAAGAATAGAAAAAAAAACGTGAAGGAGAATGTTAGAATTTTCTGTTGCAAATTTACAGGAGAAGGTCACTGAAGTGCTTGTCGAATATCATAAATCGCAAAAGCAGGCAACCTCGTTATAGGCTAATGGACGCTTTCTTTTGCCTTTATTTAACCTCTGCTCCTTTCCCCTTTCCTCCTCTTCTTCCTCCCACTTGCTACCACCGCTATCACCCCCGTAACCACCACCACCACCACCACCACCACCACATCCCTTCACTACATCTCCCCCTCCCCCTGTTTCGGCACCCCTCTGACCCTTCAAACCTTCACGCTGACCCCCGCTCGTGACCTTTGGCCCGTGAAGAGGTCAGAGACGCGGAAACAAATGAAACGCTCGCGACCGCCCGTCTGTTTGTGTGTGTGTGTGTGTGTGTGTTTGGCTGGCTGGCCGGCTGAGCGTGTCTGTACATGTCCGTATTCGTAGGTCTCTATTTTTTTATTTAGGGAAGAAATATAAAAATTGGGAAAATATGGAAGGAATAAAAGTTTGGGTGTGTGAGTATTGGGGGCTTTGTGTGTGTGTGTGTGTGTGTGTGTGTGTGTGTGTGTGTGTGTGTGTGTGTGTGCGCGTATGGGGGTCTTGGTGGGTGGGGTGGGAGTGTCATTGTAAGTATTTTTTTCTGGTTTCCATGTTACAGTCATCCATTTTTTTCTGTGGCCCGGGTAGTCATCGTAGTCTTAGAGTCGTCTTTTTCCTTTTTTTTCTTTGGTTAGTCGTCACCGTTCTAACTGTTGTCGTCCTCGTCGCCGCCACCGTCATCGAGGTCGTCCCGTTGAGTGCCGGTAGTCACCCATCCCGAGAATTACTTTTTTTTTGCCCTTTAAAACACGACTCATCAGCTCTTTAAAACTAAGCTTGTTTTTCCTTCAAGGCGGCCTCGTTATGGTTCCAAAATTCTGCTCATTATCCCCAAACGCTTTTCCTCCTCCTCCTCCTCCTCCTCCTCCTTCTCCTCCTCCTCTTCTTCCTGTTCGCAAATTCTCTTCGTTAATTTTGTCTTCTCATTGATTTTTTCTATTTTTTATCTTTTGCTCGTTGATTTTCCTGTTTTATTTTACCTTTTTTTTTAACCAGTTCCGACACTCCTGCTTTTCGCATTATGTGTGTGTGTATGTGTGTGTGTGTGTGTGTGTGTGTGTGTGTGTGTGTGTGTGTGTGCTTGCTTATGCTTAAACTCATTATTCATCCCCCTCATTTATTTCCCTCATTCATCCCCGTCTGCCTTTCTGTTCTACCCTTTTTCCACGTCATTCCAACTCCTCCTCCTCCTCCTCCTCCTCCTTCTCCTCCATTCACTCCTCTCCTCGCACCTGTTCTCCGAGCCATGTATCGCCTCTCACCTGAGCCCCGCCCCACCTTGTCCTGCCCCGCCCATCTCCCCATCTCCCTTCCTCACCCTCCTCCCTCCCTCCCCTGCCCATCACTTTCATACCGCACCGTTCCCTCCCCACACATCCTCACCCAGTTACCCTCGACACCTGCCCCAACTCGCCCACTCCCCTCCCCCCGCCCTCCTCCTCTTGGGTGGTAGGGTGGATGGGTGGGGAGCGGCCCCCGATGGAGAGGCAATATTATGACAGGGTGTGAGGCAGGGGCGGCCGCCTGCCTCCCCCGGGGCTTGGAGGCTGGCCAACTCCGCCGAGAAGCCGCTCCCAGAAATATATTAACTGGCGGTCCATTAGCGGGGCGCCGCCGTACCGCTGCCGAGGGTGTGAGGTGATCCCCGCCCCGCCCCGCCCCGCCCCACCCCTCTATGTCGCCACCCAGCTCCATCTCACTTAAACATTGTAAGATTTTTTTTCCAATGCATTTATCCCCGCCCTCTTCCAATTAGCCTAATAATGCTTTCTTCGTCCCGTCCCGCCCCGCCCCGCCTCGCCCCGCCCCGCCCCACCTTTTTCCCGCTTGCTTGTCCCTCCCTTTCCGCCCCGTCATGCCTCTGCCCCGCCCCGCCTCACTTTAGCCAAGATTATTTTTCTTCTATCCCTGCCATGGCCCGCCCCGCTCTGTCCTGTCTCGCCTGGGCTTTCCTTGCCCCGCCCCGCCCGACCCTGCCTTGCTCTGCTTAATTAATCACAGTAACTTTATTTTCTCTCGCCTTGCTCAACATTGCTTTGCCCCGCTCCGCCCCGCCCCGCCTTCTGACCTACTTAATAAAGGCAAAAACGTTATTATTTTCGCTTTGTTCCGCCTCGCTCCGCTCATCACAGGCTCGCTCACTTCAACGGCTGCGTATTCTTATTTTTTCGTAACAAATTTTTGTTGTTGTTCCTTTCTCTCATCCATCCCCACATGCTTCCTGTCACCCACATATCCCTTTCCTTTGTATTGAACATAAACAATTCTTCATATCTTTCCCCAGTGTTCATTCTCCAGCCTTGTCCAGCATCGTCCCGTCCCGTACTGTCACCTAACCTCACCCTTGTTGTTTCCGTTTCTTCCCTGACCCGAGTCATCCTGGTCCCCATAGCCACGCTCATCTGTCCTGTTGGTCCTTTTTTATCCTGTCATACCTACACACCCTTGCCTTTTGCCTCGCCATGCCATGCTCTGCTCTGCTGCCCTCATATACGGAGCCCCTCGTCACTGCCTCGTCCACGCCTCACCATCTCACTCAGGCCATCCAGTCGTACTCTCTCCTCCACTACTCTCAAGCGCTGAGTGTTAGGCTCTCCACCTTTAGTATACGGAACGCCGGCACGCCGTCACAGCTTCCCCCGCTGTCGTCGCCGCCACCACTGGTAGTGCCGCCGTCGCCGCCTGCCATTATTTCTGTTGCCGTCGCCGCCTGCTATCAGTGCTGTTGCCGCCGCCTCCCTTGCTACCATCACCGCCGTCGTTGCCCTGACCGCCGCCGCGCTGGGCGTCGCCCACCGTCTGGATGCTTTCACACAAACGGTTTCTGCCGTTGCAGTTTTACCTGCTTGCTCGCCTGCACACGGGTGGTTTTAGCTGCTGCGTGTCAGTGCACTAGTGTCCTCCCATGATGGAGGATATCCCTCACGTATTCGTGCGATACTGATATTGCAGAGGTTGAGTGTTGTCCGTCGCAGCGTTGAAGCACAACTGCCGCCGCGGGCAAATCCACCGTGCGTGTGAACGGTCCCGTTGCCGTCGTCCTGCGTCACTGCTGTCGCCGCCGTAGCCGTCAACTATTGATGTTGCCTCCCGCCGTCGCAGATGCTGCCGCCGCCTTTCTTGCTGCCTACGTTTCCGTCACCGTTACCGCCACCGCTGGCGTCCCCAGTGCCGCTGCCGTCTCCGCCGCATCGGCCCTTGTTCTCGCCGCCAACGATACCGGCGACGGCGGAAGCGAAAATTTCGCTAACTACAAAGCACTCCGAAAACACAAACACCTCCGTCAGTTCTGTGAGATCCTGCAAAGGGTTTAGATATATTCCAGTCGGATTTTTAACGTTATATCTGCTTCACTCTCGGAGAAAATAAAATAAAAAAGCGACAAATTTAGTATTTAACCATTTCATGATGTATTAAACTAGTTGTGAAACCATACAGTAACTCTACACAAAGTTTGCTTAAAGTCTTCAAATGAATCTGGTATATCAAACTTAACTTTTTCCTTCCACAAAAGCTTCATTGAAACCCCCCCTTTTTTTTTTTATTCCGTTTTGAGTTCACAAAGAAACACAAACACTAAACTCGAATCCGCTCCCACACTTCCGACCCGTTCCTTGGCTTTCTTCGGTGAACCACCTGTAAAGTTTTAATTAATTCCGCACCTGGACCCGCGCTGCACCGGGGTTCGGATCCACACCAGGAGCGGATCACTTATTCCTTTGCCTGACGCGACTCTCCCCAAAATATCATTAAAAATCGTACAATAATTTTTTTCCTCGTAAATTTTGAGATGTCCAATATACAAATAGGCGGACAAATGAACAACAACAACAACAACAAAAACGTATAGAAGTGGAGATATACCTCCCGCAGTGAAGGCAATAAAAGCGTTCCGGCCTTTTATATTATTTCCAGAAGCGTGTCAAAGGGGTAACAGTTGTGGTATTAATAAAATGATAACAATAACAATGGAAGAAGAGAGACAAATACGGAAAGAAGTTAAAATGAAAGGTACTAACTTTATTTCCTCGTTCTTTTCATCGATTTAAACATAACACAACAATTAAGATTTCTATTTTTCGTACAGCACAGAACATTCATATCTTAAAACTCTTCCATGTTAGGCGTTCTTTACTCTCGGTTCTCCATCAGTGAACAGTGCAAGGGAGAGGACGAGGGGGAGGGGGAACAAGGTCGGGCCGAGGACAGGAACCAGAAAGAGAATGGAGACCAGACTACAACGAGGACGGGGCGGAGATCGAAGCTGGGATGGGAACAGAGATGGGAACGGGAACGAGAAGAGGGAAGGAATAGTGGTGGTATGGAGAGGGGAGTGACGGGGATAGACAGGAATATAGATGGGAATGAAGACAGACAGAACAGGGGCAGGAGTCGGAAAAAGGGGCGAGGGAAAAAGACACAAATGGAGGCAGAAAAGGAGGTGGGGATGGGACAGGAAGGAGACGGGAAGAGAACAGGAAGCAAACGGGAAGGGAACGAGACTGGCTGAGAGGAGCTGCTTGTGAACGTGGCAGACAAGGGGGTACACACACACACACACACACACACACACACACACACACACACACACGGGGCGGGAAAATGAACTCGAGAACGTGTTTAAGAAGCGAGTTATGAAGAGAGTTATGACGAGGGAAACACGTGTGCGTATTGCTTGGATGTTGTTATTTTTTATTTAGTTTCTTCTTTTTATATATATATATTTTTTATTATTTCCTCTCACGCTCCGCAATAATGTCGACGCAACCCCCGGACGTCACCCTTGTCATCCCACCCCATCCCAACCTGTCCCATTCCATCCCATTGCATCCCATCTCATATCATACCATTCCATCTCATCCCATCCCATTGCATCCTATCCCATCCCATCCCATCACATTCCATCCCATTGCATCCCATCTTATCTCATCCCATCCCATCTAATCCCATCCCATCCCATCCCATCACATCACATCACATCCCATCATCACATCCCACGCTTCCATTCTTTCGTTCCTCTGTGCGTCATTCCTAAATATAGATAACGTGGACGTGGTGATATTAAAAGGTTAGTAGTAGTAGTAGTAGTAGTAGTAATAATAATAATAATAATAATAATAATAATAATAATAATGATGAAGAGGCAAAAAGGCTTGGTCCATTGTTGCTAAAGAATTGGTATGTTATTTATGTACCCAGAAGAAAGGAGGAGGTGGAGGAGGAGGAGGAGAAAAAAAAAAAATCCGCATAAGCTCTTGTAATAATGATTCATACAAAAAAAATAAGCAACCCTCTATAGAAGAGAACAAGATGAGGGAAGAGGGTGACTAAAGCTCTCAAGGAAGCGATAAACGAGAAAGAAAAAACGTACCCACCCTCCCCCCACACACACGAAGGAAAAAGTTGAAAGCATGAGTGATATCCAGGTAGCGAGGGTGACACTGGTAGGGGAGAAGAAGGTGGGTGGATGGAGGCGCGTGTTCGTGTGTGGGTGGATGTGTGGAAGAGCAACTTTAAATGTGGAAGAGTTGTAAGATTTGCTGGCTTTTATTATGTTGCTAAATGTAACTTGTTTGAGTGGTGTGTGTGTGTGTGTGTGTGTGTGTGTGTGTGTGTGTGTGTGTGTGTGTGTGTGTGTGTGTGTGTTTCTTTCCTTCGCATGCCTGTTCACTCGTTCTTTTTCATTTCTTTTTTTTTTTTTTCATTCTTTTTTGCTTTTATTTATTTCCTTCTTTCTCTTTCTCTCTTGCTTGCCTACTTGTTTTTTTATTGTTTCTTTTCTGCTGAGGACATCTGGTTGTTTCTTTCCTTTGCATGCCTCTTTGTTTGTTTGTTTGTTTGTATGTTTGTTTCTTTCATTCATTCTCTCTTTCCTTCTTTCCTTCTGTATTTCTTTCTTGCTTGTCTGCTCGTTTTTCTCTTTTTTTTTTTTTTTTACTGCCACGTATGTCTGCTTGTTTCTTTCCTTTGCCCTTTACCTTTCCCTTCTCCGTTTATTTCATTTCATTCATTCTATCCGTATTTCTTTCTTTCTTGTCTGCTTCCTTTTTACAACCCGCGTCGTTCTACCCTTTTCTCTTCCTTCCCTCCCTCCATCTCCCCCCCCCCCCCATCCTTTTTATTTGTCTCCCGCTTTGGTATTAATTTTTTTTTTCCGGAGTCGCCTGATTGTCTGGCTGCCTGCGACTCTTTCTGCTGCCTGCTGTTTTTTTTTTTCCGCTGACCCTTTACTTTCCTGTTTAGTTTTTCTCGTTCGTTTTTCCCTTTTGGTGTTTCCTTCTTTTTTTCCCCTTTTTTTCTCATTCAACTTTTTTTTTTTTTTTTTTTTGACGAGGAGGAACAGAGGGGAAGGGGGTAGAGAAGTGTGCAGTTTCGTTGTGCTTTTCTTTCTCTTTTTTCTCATTTACTTTTTTTCTGTGTGGCTGTATTATTTGTTGCGTTGTTGTAGTGATGGTAGTGATGGTAGTGATGGTAGTGGTGGTATTTGTGGTGGTGATGATGGGAAAGGTAATGGTAGTGATGGTGGTTATGGTGGATCTCTCTCTCTCTCTCTCTCTCTCTCTCTCTCTCTCTCTCTCTCTCTCTCTCTCTCTCTCTCTCGCCACAGTTTACGATCGCATACTTAGCTTTACTGCTCTCGACTTTCCTCTTTCGTTATGCTCTTTTGTCCCTCTCTCATCCCTCCCGCTTCCACCCCAGCAACTTTTACCCGTTTTCACAATCCCATCCTGACCCTTACCCAATTTTCTACCTTTCCCCCGTCCCTCCTTCACCTGCTGCTTCCCCTCCCCTCCCTCACCCCTCCACCTGCCACCACCATTGTCTGTATCACTGTCTCCCCTTACCGCTTCCTTCCCCCACCTCGCCTTCCCTCTTCTCTTCCTCACTGCATTCTTCCCCTACAGGTTGTTACTCTAGCTCTTTAATACACTGCAAATTGGCCCGAATCATTTCCAGCCTTTACCTCCCTCTTACCATATTTTCGACTACTCCTGTTCCTCCTTCTCCTCCTCGGAAAAAAAAGTAATATTAAAACTGTATAATTCGCGTGTTCGACCCCATCTAGAGTATTGTGTACAGTTTTGGTCTCCCTATTACAGAAAAGACGTAGATGCGTTAGAACGGGTTCAACGGAGAGTAACAAAAATGATTCCTAGGTTGAGAAATTTATCTTATGAACAAAGGCTTAAAGAAGTAAATTTATTCAGCCTATCAAAACGAAGAATGCGAGGCATTCTAATAGAAGTGTTTAAAATGTTTAAAGGATTCAGTGATATTAATGCGGAAGATTACTTCACAATTGATAGATCAAATAGAACAAGAAGAAATCACAATTTCAAGATGTGGTAAAAGATTCTCGTCTCACGAAGCCAAACACTTCTTCAATCGAGTCGTTAATGTTTGGAACTCTCTACCTTGTGATGTCGTTGATAGTGCAACAGTTACGGCCTTCAAGAATAGATTAGACAAGTATTTTGAATCCAACCAGCAACTAAGATATTACTCATTGCCGTAATAACATTTAGTTCTTTCGAATACTGGTGTCCTTGTCCGTTTTTATCGCCCGGTTAGTGGTAGCGGTAATGGTAGTTCTTTCCTCTTTCCTACATAATTTCCATGCTTCATGGTTCTTTTTCCTTTCCTGCCAGCTTTGGCTGGAGGGAGGGGAGGAGTCTTCGCCTTTGCTGTCCTTCATCTTCCACCTTTGATTAGATAGTTAGTGTAGCTTGTCACAAACAGCCTCGTAAGGACCATCAGGTCTGCTGTTGTTTGATCTTCCTTGTGTTACTTTGTGTTCCTTCTCCTCCTCCTCCTCCTCTTCCTCCTCCTCCTGCTCCTCCTTTTCCTCCTTTTTTTCCGTTCTCATCCGCTGCATACTTACCTGGCACAAGAGATACTGTCATCACCTCTACATCATCTTTATGTCACCTCTGTTTTGGGTTTATTTTGGTTAACTTTTTTCCTTCCTCCCGCTCTCCCCGTTTTCCTTTCCCATTATCATTACAGTTTTCATTCCCTTTACCCCTCTTCCCTTCTTTTTCCTTCTTCTCCCCTTTCTCCCTTCCCTCACAGCCTCAGTCGCCCGCCACTTTATTTTATTTTCATCTCCCCCTTCCTTTAAGCTACCGTATCCCCCTTTATCTCCCCTCCCCTTATCCTCACAGTTACCGTCTCCCGTTTCTCTCCATTCCTCTGGGCCTTACAACCTCCATTTCCTAGTCCTCTCTCCCTCTCGTTCCATTTATAAGCCCACACACTCTCCCCCTTTCTCTCCTCCCCTAGTTACCCACACAGCCAAAGCCTTTCCCCTTTCTCATACAGCCGCTCATCCCCCATTTCTCACTTTCCTTCTCTCCTCCACTAACTTTCCCTTACCCCTTTCCTTACGGCCTTTCCCTCTTTCCACAGTCAACATTACCTCCTTTCCCTTTTTTTCCCCTTTCCCCTTCACCTCATCATCCCCCTTATCTCCCATTTCTCCTCTCCCTTTCATATTCAAATTAACTTACCTTCTAACCCCTTTTCTAACAGCATTTTCCCTCTTCCCATATTCCCCATTACGCCCCATTCCTTTTCCCTTTTTCCCTTCACCTCATTACCCCCCCCTCATGTTTCTGCTCCTATTCCATGTAGATTTTCCCTCTTCCAATCTTCACCATTACCTCCCATTCCCCCTTTTCCCCTTCCCCTTCAGCTCCTCCTCCTCCTCCTCCTCCTCCACTATTACCACCACATCTCCCCTTCCCCTTCCCCTCTTCATCCCCTTTCTATATACATGTCTTTGCTCCCCCTCCTCCATGTTGCTTTTCCCTCATTCCACAAAGCCACCACTACCACCATCACATCTTCCTCATTTCCTTCCCCTCCCTTCGCTCCCTCTCCCCCTTGTTGGCAATATGGCGGCTGGTGGTGGGGACGTCGGCCAGCAAATTGTCGCAGTAATTCCGCCGTGGCCGCCCCGTGACTGCTAATTCCGCTGTGCTCCGCGTCCATCACTTTCCATTAAGCACACGAGCCCTGTGGAGGACGGTACATACGCCACATACGCCACACACATATATATACACATACATGGCCACACACACCTACATATACACACACACACACACACACACACACACACACACACACACAGGCAGTTGTAGCGGAGTAATTTCACGCCATTTTCCGTGTTCTCTTGTTTTTTTCTTTCCTCGTCTCCATTTTCTCTCTCCTGTCTCTTTCTCTTTTCTCTCTCATTCCGTCTTTCCCGCTACTTCCATTTTGCTCCCCCTCCCTCCCTCCCCTCTCCTCTCTTTCTCCTCTTTCCTTCTCTCCCTCTTCCTGCTACTTCCATTTTGCCCCCCCTCCCTTCCCCCCTCCCCCTTCCTCCTCCCCTCCTCCCCCCTTTCCTGCTGACCGCCAGACAAAGGTTAGGTCTGTTTGCTTCTGTTGATTGGGGACAGCGAACCCTCCCCCCCCCTTCCCTCCACCCCCTTCTTAACTGCTCCTGTTCTCCCATCTTCCTCCCCTCCCTCCCTCACTTTCTCCTCTCTCTGGTCCCCCGTTCTCACTCCTCTCTTCCATTTCCTCACCCAAACAATCTCCCCCCACCCCCACCATCTTTCCTTTTGAGCCGGTTTTCTTCAACTTTTCTGTTTCCCTTTCCCTTAACTTCTGCTGCCTCCCACATACTCGTGTACTCTTTCACCTCCTTTCGTCTTCTTTCTCACTCATTTTCCATCTCTTTCTTTATCTTTCGTCTTTCCTTTATCTCACTTACTGGACTTTCCATTTCTGCTGTTTATATTTAGTTTTCATAATTTTTGAATTTTCGTTTCTTAGTTTGAATCCAAATGTCATATTTTCCTCCTCCATCTCCATTAATTGTTCTTTTTGTCATTCATACTTAATTTTCCTGCCCTCTCCTTCCATCCCCCATACATTTTCCATGTCTTATCTCTTCACCCACATACTTTTCTCTCTTCCCCTGCTTTCCTTTCTTTTTCTCCTTCTTCTTCTTCTTCTTCCCTCTCCCTTGATGGTTCCTTTCCTTCTCTTGCTACCCTCCTTTGCAGTATTATTCCCAGCTCGTCCACGTCCTACCACTCCCCAAAACATCATTCTTACATTCTTACGAACTATCCCCCCCCCCCTCATCCCTTCCTTCCCTCTCTCTCCTTCCTTCCCCAACTCCCCACCTCTTCCCCTCTCTCCCTTCTGTGGTGCATATACGTGACTGGAAGAAAAGGCAGTGTTAACCCCTCCGCCCCTTCCCTCCCCTACTACCACCCCCTCCACCTCCTCCACTTTATTCCTCTCCGTTCTCCCCTCCTCGAACGTATTCAACCCACCCCTCCTCCACCACCGTTCCACATTTCCTTGGTCGTTTCTTCCACCCCGCCCACCACCCCTCCACCCCTTCCTTTTACGTTTCACCCCCCCTCCACTCTCCCTTAACCACTTCACTTACCACCTTTAACCACTAACCCTTCAACCCCTTCATCTTTGCTCCTAACTTTATATTTTCTCCATAACATCCCTTCCATTATTTCCATTCCATCCTCTCCCTCCCACGTCATCTCCACCTCCATTCCACATTCATCCCAGCCTCCCTCTCCACTTCTCCACTTCCCCCTACACACCTTCCTCTTTTCCCCGTTAGTTCTTCCCGTTTTCTTATGCTCACTCCACACTCTTCCCAATGTAACTCCTTTCCCCATCCCCCTTCCCACCCCCCCTTTCTTACTTGTCTCCATTCCCCAATCTTCTTCTCCTCCTCCGCTTCCTCGTCCTCTTCCTCGTCCTCGTCCCTTTCTCCTCCTCCTCCTCCTCCTCCTCCTCCTCCTCCTCCTCTCAGTCACCTCCCACGTCCATATCACAGCATCAAGGGATCAAATAACAATCAAGAGAGAGAGAGAGAGAGAGAGAGAGAGAGAGATGCCATGGATTTTGCTTGAAATATTAATAAAAATTTCTCTCTCTCTCTCTCTCTCTCTCTCTCTCTCTCTAAACTATTATCTCTTTTTCTTCCTCTATTCCTTCACATTTTTGCCTTTTCTTTTTCTCTCCATTTTGTATTCTTCCTTTTTTTTTTTTTTTCAATTTCTACTCTCCCTCTCCCTCTTTTCCAGTTTGCACTCGCCCTCTCCCTTTTTCCCTTCTCCCTCCCAACTGTTTTCTCTTCTTGTTTTATCTATATTTTTCCCATTCCGAATAATTGGTGTTCCCAGTTTTCTTCCTTCTCTCGTTTCCTAATTCCTTGGTTCAATTCTGCTTTGTCTGTTTGTCTTTATCGCTTTCTCGCTTTCCTTTACTTCTTTCTTTTTCTTTCTGGTTCTCTTTCCTTTTTCCTCTTTCATTTCTCATCGTCTTACTTTCTTTCTCTTCTCCTCTTCTACATTATCATCTCTCTTTCTCACTTATTTTATCCTCACCTTCCTCCCTTCTTCTTTATCGTCCATGTCCTTCTTCTCCTCCTCCTCTTCCTCCTCCTCTCTTCTTCTACAGTATCGTTTTCTTTCTTCCCTTCTCTCAAACTCACTTTCCTTTCTCCTCCTTCTCGTCCTACTCCTCTTACTCCTCGTCCTTGTTCTCCTCGTCCTCCTCGTTCTCTCCTCTTCCTCCTCGTTCTCTCCTCTTCCTCCTCGTTCTCTCCTCTTCCTCCTCGTTCTCCTCGTCCTCCTCCTCCTCCTCCTCCTCCTCTTCTTCTTCCTCCTCCTCCGTCAATAATTCAATCAGCCGTGTCCTGCAGTATCCCGTCAACCGTCAAACAATTTTTTCCATCATGTTTTCTCTTAATTTTTTCCCCCGAACATTTTTCTCTTCCTCCCCACGCACCTCCGGCAGCTTTTTTTTTTTTTTTTTTTTTTTTTTAGATCAAACTTAGTTATTATTTTTTTATTCCCTCGATTTAAAAGTTCAATTTCGTCGACTTAGGGAGAAACGAAGTGTTGGATCTCATGGCTTGCTTGCTCACTTTTTTTTATATATATTTTTTTGTTAGTTTGATTTCTTTCTTAATTTTTTTTTCGTCCTCTGTGTATTTTTTTATTCCTTGTCATCTTTATTTGCTTCTTCCTTGCTGTGATTTTCTTCATATTCATTCTTCCATCACTTTACTTAGTCTTCTTTGTCCTTCCATCTTTTCATTCGCTTTTTGATTTTTCATTCTCCCAATAGAAGTTTTACATTCTCATTCTTTTTTTAAGTTGCTTTTTTTAAATAATATTTTCGTAATTTTCCTTTCCTCATTTTGTTCTCTTAAGATGTAAGGTGCTGCTATGAGAGAGAGAGAGAGTTTTTAACGTGTCCCCTATGGCGCCTTTTAGCGTTCTTGGTGGTCAGCCTGCCCATTCTGGCGCAGACAAGTGTTTATAGTGGCGCCATCATGCTTGGCTCATAGTGTTCCCCGGAGCTCATCTTTGATCGTCCTTTCAATAGAATCTAGAGTCCGAGTTGAAAGATGGTCATCAGGACAGCAGTCATAAGCCACTCGGGGGTGACTGAAAAAAATGCTATTGTAACGGCGGGCTGGACGCGAATCTGTGTCCTGGACGCAAGCCGCACGGTGACCACACAGCCACCGCCTTCCCAGGTTGAGGATTTTATAATAATAGGTTTGTCATTGTAGTTTTTCTCTTATGATTTGAATATCGATTATGAATTGAATTATAAAGTTGAGGAACTATTTGATGTCTTTCCATTTCATTGTTGCATTTTCTCCTTGCACATCAATGTTTGTTCTATTTTCCTTAGTTCTCTTCTTTTTCTTTTATGGATTTATTATATATGTCTACCACGAATATGCCAATCTGTTTTGTGTGCTTTAACTAGAGTGTCTTAGAACCACAATATCAAGAATATCATGTATGTGATAAGAGGAACATTTCTTTCTTTTTTGTATGTTCCGTCGATACAGTATATAAATCTAAAGCCATATGAAACTCATCATCTCCTTTACATTATCACAGAAACTCGTATCACCACCAAGGATAGTCATTAAAAATAGTATATACCTGCATCATACCTTTAATCACGTATCATAACTATTTCTGAACCTAATCCTTGGCTCATGATTAATTGTGTTCTCTTTTACAGGTGAGTGTTTGACGAGGTGACGGAGGGGGAGGGGGAGGCGCACGAGGCGTAAGTAGGAGTGTTGATCATTGCTGAGTATTTCTCGTTGTTTGGTGAAGGCTTTTCGAAATTCATATCTAGTGGAACGATAGGGAATTTTTTTTCACATCGGAAATCATGAAGCTTTTATTATTATTTTTTTTTTTGCTTCAGGTTGAGCGAAATGTATTTGTTTCTTGGACATTCTTAGTCGCGGAAGATACTTTGAACTCACTAAGATTACCAGGGTCTCGGGAGTTTTTAAAGACCTGGGAAATTTGTACGTCGAATCACGGAAAAGCTATGTAAAAGAGAGAGAGAGAGAGAGAGAGAGAGAGAGAGAGAGAGAGAGAGAGAATTATATAATTGCTAACTAGTAGATCGACACAAAGTTTCTGAATTCCAATTTCAGAACTCGGGAACACGGACTGTACACGCATGTCAAACACACACACACACACACACACACACACACACACACACACACACACACTCACTCTCTCTCTCTCTCTCTCTCTCTCTCTCTCTCTCTCTCTCTCTCTCTCTCTCTGCCCCTTACACACACACACACACACACACACACACACACACACACGCACACATATAGTAGTCATTTTTCAGCCTACTCACGGAAATTAATCCACGGTGTGCTCGTCTACTCTCCTTACGACGCTTGCTTACCTTCAATTTTTCCACCTGCCCTTGTTAGCTCACCTGTGTTCACCTGCCTGGCACCTGCTTCATGTTGCACACGTAATTACCAGCCACCTTTCCCCCCCCCCCCCCCACACACACACACACCTTTTTTTTTTTTGTCTTCGTTCTTGCTCCTTCGCCTCTCTCTTATAACGGCTTTTGGTACGTGATTATTTAATGGGTAACTAGTTTTAATGTCTCAGCTACGTAATTACAGGCTACCTTTCACCTCCATTCTTTTTCTTCTCCTGCCTGACTCTTTAATGTATAACTATTTTTAATGTGTCAGATGCCTTATTTTTTCGTGGTTATTTTGTTTTCTGTTACTAAGGCTTCTGTTTTGCACATATCTTCGTGCTATCTATTAACGTATTTCACATGTATAAATTACACACGTACGATTTTATTTGAGCATAGGTTTTTTAATGTCTCCGATGCCTTTTTTTATTTTTACTTCGTTTTCTGTAAATATAAGGATAACGTTCATCATACGTCATCTCACTACTACGTACATGTTCATTCTTTCACTTATTACATGCTTACGATTTTCGGTTTTGAATATATCTACAGTTTGCTATTTTATTTTTAGTGTCGAGTGTATTAGCTAAAGTTTAAATTCCTTGGGACGGTATCTGCTTGGGTCTCTATTTTGGTCTCTCGCTTTGGTCTCTACTAATATCACCTGGATGGCACTAAGGTCAGGAAAAAATAAACTACACTGGACTGCATAAGTTTAAGTGCTTTGGTTAGCCTGGACTTAGGTGGACTTGGCGTGTTGCGAGGTGGAGTCTAACAAGGTGGAGGGTGGAGGAGTTGACTGTGACGAGAGGATGAGTGTGTGCAGCAAAGTTATAATGGAGAGGCCGAGGAGTGAAAGGCAGAGGAAGAGAGAGTGAAAGTAAAGATTGGAATATATAGAGAGGAAGAAGAAAAGATGATTAGAAGTGGAAGGAGAAAGAGTAGGAATGGGAGGGAAGATAAAGAGTGGTATTAAAAAGAAGTTGAAGGAAAAGGGAGAGTTTACGTGGGCGGAGAAGGAGAAAGATGAGAAAAGTGGAAGGAGATACAGTAATATAGAAAAAATGAGGTGAAAGGAGGTTTGCAGTAGGTGAAGGAGAAGGAGGATGAGGGTGAGGGAAGATAGAGAGGAATATAGAAAGTGGAGGAGGAGAAAGGGGATTTGGAGTAGGTGGAGGAAGAAGAGAAGAGAGAGGGATGATAGAGAGAAGAGGGGAAGAGAAAACAGGTAGAAAAGTTAGAACGGGTTCAACGGAGAATAACAAAAATGATTCCTAGATTGTTAAGGAAATAAATATATTCAGCCTATCAAAACGAAGAATGCGAGGCGATCTAATAGAAATGTTTAAAATGTTTAAAGGATTCAGTGATATTACTGCGGAAGATTACTATACAATTGATCGATCAAATAGAACAAGAAGAAATATCAATTTCAAGATAAGTGGTAAAAGATTCTCGTCGCACGAAACCAAACACTTCCTCTTCAATCGAGTCGTTAATGTTTGTAATTCTCTACCCTGTGATGTCGTTGATAGTACAACAGTTACGGCCTTCAAAAATAGATTAGATAAGTATTGTGAATTCAACCAGCAACTAAGATATTTTTCATTGTCGTAATAACGTTAAGTTCTTTCGAATACTGGTGTCCTTGTCCGTTTTTATCGCCCGGTTAGTGGTAGTAGTAATGGTAGTTCTTTCCTCTTTCCTACATAATTTCCATGCAGCTTTTCCATGCTGCATGGTTCTTTTTCCTTTCCTGCCAGCTTTGGCTGGAGGGATGGGGGGAGGGGGGGGGAGCGTTCGCCTTTGCTGTCCTTCATCATCCACCTTTGATTAGATAGCTAGTGTAGCTTGTCACAAACAGCCTCGTAAGGACCATCAGGTCTGCTGTTGTTTGTTCTTCCTTTGTGTTTTTTTGTGTTCCTCCTCCTCCTTCAACTTGTTGACATTTACCGTCTCGACAAACCTCTACTGTTGTCTGACGGAAAAAAATAACCTATTGATCCCCCCCCAAAAAAATAGGAACACACACACACACACACACACACACACACACACACACACACACACACACACACACACACACACACACACACACACACACACACACACACACACACATGCACGCACACACAATTACAATAAAAACATATGTAATGAGCTCGTGCCTTAAAAGCTTCCTTATTGCAGTGATGAAATTTTCCACATTAATTCACAGAAAAAATATCAACATTTCATTAAATTATCTTAAGTGTGTGTGTGTGTGTGTGTGTGTGTGTTTAGTGTACCCTCAGGAATCATTACAAGCTGCCTCTGGAATCCACCGCTGCCCTCTGGTGCTCAATCATGCCAGTGGAGGGTTATTACAGTCTCCAATCGCTGCTCATTTGTTCTAAACCGCAATAACTGAAGTCAGATTCAGTGGATTGCATGCTTGTGATGGACCGCTCGGGACACAAGGAAGTAGCCATTTGTCACCGGGACTTGAACGTGGAGACGAACACACTCCTTATTTGCCGTATTTATCACCACTTGCCCACCTGCGACACGATTGTCTTCTTGGTATAACGCATTGCCAGTGTAAGGAAACGTCCTGAACTTGTGTTCCGTTTACTAACATTTGAACGAGGAGGAAATAGACCCTCGTATGAACCACTCTCTGCGGCAGTCTTCACCATCTTTCATGCAAGTGAGTGAGACGGCGCATAATCAGTTTTAGGAATAGTCATACAGCTGGTGGTTTGTTCTTTCTTTGTAAACGTACGGCATTTTCCGAGTCGATCACCCCCTGCAAAGCGACTGATTGTAATGCGAGAAATTCGTAATGTAAAGCTATTTAGTATTTTAGTATTTTGCTCCCTACACGGCAGCGTCTCCAAGCAGGGCTTCACACTTTTTTTCTACATGAGGTACACGTATTCGCGTGTTGTGTCTCATTCACGGTAATTTCTCCAGTAACCGCCTACAAGCCAGCGTTCTTTAACCCGGTAGCTGCGGGGATCACGTTTCCTAAAGGCCCCTCTAAGCGAATTAATAAGAAAAAATCATCGTTCTCGCAAACCACTTCATAATATATAGCAACGCATTTGTGATTAGTTTATGCATCATCTATTTTGGGGGGTTTATATCAGGGCAAAAAGGTGGCCCGTCGCTGGTACACGGTAAAGCCACAAATTTGGCCCGTCGCTGGTACACGGTAAAGCCACAAATTTGGCCCGTCGCTGGTACACGGTAAAGCCACAAATTTGGCCCGTCGCTGGTACACGGTAAAGCCACAAATTTGGCCCGTCGCTGGTACACGGTAAAGCCACAAATTTGGCCCGTCGCTGGTACACGATAAAGCCACAAATTTGGCCCGTCGCTGGTACACGGTAAAGCCACAAATTTGGCCGGTCGCTGGTACACGGCAAGCCCACAAATTTGGCCCGTCGCTGGTACACGGTAAACCCACAAATTTGGCCCGTCGCTGGTACACGGTAAAGCCACAAATTTGGCCCGTCGCTGGTACACGGTAAACCCACAAATTTGGCCCGTCTCTGGTACACGGTAAAGTCACAAATTTGGCCCGTCGCTGGTACACGATAAAGCCACAAATTTGGCCCGTCTCTGGTACACGGTAAAGCCACAAATTTGGCCCGTCGCTGGTACACAGTAAAGCCACAAATTTGGCACGTCGCTGGTACACGGGTAATTTAGGTGGAGGTTAAGTTTGAGGTGCACGCAATAATCCCTAAGTTCTTGGCCGGTGCCCCGCTGCATCTCCTGTCTGCGTCGTGAAGTAGTGTTGTTATAGTTAGCGTCTCCAGTCCGGGTCACACAAGCGTCTGTCCCTTAACGTAAAGTCTATCTCGCGGGGTCACACAGTATTCCTTGTTGCCACTGTGCTCAGCCGTGTGTTTGTGTCTGTTTGTGGTGTACGTAAGCGTGGATCCCTTGCCTCGGGACATGGCCAACCGTAACATCCATAGTTTACCTTCCCGGGTCTCCTCAGGTACGTAATAGGCTAACCTGAGGGGAGAGGGGCTGAAGGGCTGGCTAGGCTGTTTGATGACCACCCCTCCGGCCTGTATGCAAACTAAGGGCCCTTGATATACTATTCCTTGCTTATACATTCTTATACACTAGTTATTTTATTGTTTTTTTATTGTTTCTTTCTCCTCCTGGCTCTGCTCATCATTCTCCTCCTCCTCCTCCTCGTCCTCCACCTCTTCTTCCTATCCTTCCCTTTCCATCGTGCCGTATTTATTCTTGGTGTGGTCGTTTCTCCCTCCACACACTTGAAGGGACGGTGTGTGTTGCCTTACCAAACAATGTGTGTGTGTGTGTGTGTGTGTGTGTGTGTGTGTGTGTGTGTGTATCGTGGTCCTAGCGGTACACATGGGACGGGAGATAAGATACAGGTGACGTGAGCCGCAGGTAGACTGATTGGGCCAGGGAGGGAATTAAGGAGAAAAAAGTTTGACATTGGTCCAGTAGATAGGCCTAAGATTGGAGGGGGTGAGGGGGGTGAAGGGTGAGGGGTGAGGACGATGGGTTGGGCTGGCTAGGTGGGTGTAATGGCTCGTGTAACTGGCAGAATGGGTGGCTGGTTGTCGTCAATAAGAAAAGGCTAATCGATGGGTGGAAAGATCGAGGGTGTATATTTGAGATTTTGGTGGGGGGGGAATTAAGGGTGGATGTGTTGTTGGAGAGGTAGATGTTTAAAGGGTGAAGATGATAGTGGTGGTAGTTCAGTTGGCGTTGGAGAGGTGGATTTTTTTTTTTTTTTAGGTAGTGCCTATAGCGCCGGTAGGCTGTTTTGGGGGGCCTCTTCGACGACCCCAGTCCGTTGTTGGTGCAGGCAAATGTATCTGTAGTGGCTGCCATGTTACATATATGACTCTTCTCTTTCTTGGCCCATGCTGCCCCTCCCGGTGCTCCTCTTGACTAAACTCGCTGAAGTTGGAGTTGATCGAAGACCTGGGAAGCATGTAGGCAATCTTCCGCCACTCGCCTGTGCTTTGAAAATTAGCGTGTTGTGGTGGGACTCACACTTAGGTCCACGGGTTCACCACGCCCACACGTTGACCACTCTGCCACCGCCTGTAATGATGGTAGTTGTTGATATAGTGGTAATGATATATGTGGCTGTGATCAGATGGAGGGGGGAAGAGGAAACGAGGATTTTTAGTGGAGGTGATGATGATGGGTGCGGTTGCGGGTACCAGGTAGTATTGGTGGTAAGGGTAGCAATGGTGGTGGACCTGGTGGTGGTGGTGGATGGATTTGTGGTGATGATGGTGGACCGATGAGTAGGTGAGCTAAATAGGTGTATGATGTGTTTGGGTGAATCAGGTGAGAGAGAGAGAGAGAGAGAGAGAGAGAGAGAGAGAGAGAGAGAGAGAGAGAGAGAGAGAGAGAGAGAGAGAGAGAGTGTAACGTGATTATATATGTAGGATGCAGAGTGACATCCTCCTCCTCCTCCTCTTTCCCCTATTACGCCTTCTCCTGCTCTAGTTACGCAATTACCTGTAGAATGGCGTAGGGTCTTATGCAGGATAATCTTGTTATGAGGCGGGAGGCTTTATGTTACCTGCCCCGCATCTATTTCTGTCCCCCCCTTCCTCCTCCTCTTCCTCCTCCTCCTCCTCCTCCTCGTCTTCCTCCTCCTCCTCTTCCTCGTCTTCCGCTGCCTCTTTGTCCTACTTTGATTTTGCATTTTTATATCTCTCCTTTTCCTCGTCTTCCTCTTCCATTCTGCCGCGTGACATTTAAATTTCGAGCCTCCTTTTTAAAGTTTTGTGAGCGGTCTGCAGAAATTATTCAAATTCCTTTCACACACACACACTCTCTCTCTCTCTCTCTCTCTCTCTCTCTCTCATTTCCTGTATTTCCTCTCCCCATCTCATTACTTTCTCTCCCCACTCTCACAGTTCCTCTTTTCCAACCCATTTATCTCCCTCGCTCTCTCTCTTCTTCTTCCTCCCTCCCCTCTCCTCCCCTCCTCACTCTCACTCTCACTCTCCTCCCTCCTTACCCTCCCGCTCCCTCCCTCCGCCCCTCTCTCTTTCTTTCCCTCTCCTTCGAAGTATATTTCCTAGCAATACATTTTCCGAAGGGCGCGCGGTTGAGTGAATTGTGGAGTTTCTGGGAACTGAATAATGCTACAGTAATATTAATAATAGTGATATTAATATTAAGAGTATTCATAATAATGTTTTTTTTCATAATGCAGACACTTTAAGGAGTTTTATTTCTACTACTACTACTACTACTACTACTACTACTACTACTACTACTACTACTACTACTCGTATTCTTCAGGTCCGAGAATATACGTGTTGTCGGTAGGTTGATCAGGTAGAGAGACAAAAAATGACGTACAGGTGACAGTGAGGGAGGCGGTGCTGGGTGTCTGTGTCTGCTCGTCGTTGTGTTGCTTGGCCGGCTTGGTCCAGCTTGGTTATAATTGTCTGGGTTGCTTGAGATGGACATGGCTTGAGATTGTCTTGCGCTGCGTGATCGTGAAGGCGTGAAATGTGTTAAGTTGAAGTGGTCACAGGTTTTGTTTTAGTTTGTATTTTTAATTCGTGGTAAGCTTCGTTCTCTCACACACTTTCGGGTTTCATTGCAAGTATTGCCAAAGACCGCCAAGGAGATTATACGGGTTCTCAAGAGCGTTTTCGAAGCCTTATCAAACTAACACTGGGTTCACAAAACTACCCAAGGAATTACCTACAACCACTACGAAAACCTTATCATATGTGAGTGAGTAAGTCCCGAAGTGTTTGATAATATGTTTCTAGTCGGAGTCTATATAATATCTTGTTTTAATATGATTTAGAAAAATTGTCGAAAGTCAGATGAGGATGTAACCATCTATGTGGGTGCGTCAGCCCGGATGTGTTCGATAATATGTTTCAAAGTTGGAGTCTATATAATATCTTGTTTTAATATGATTTAGTGACTTGTTGAGAGCCAGATGTGGGACTAACCGAGTCGTGCTTCTCATGTGATGTTTAGTTCATTGTAAGAAAGCGTGAATCTTGTAAGAGGCTGTGGTGGAAGAACTTTTGTGTAGTTCATGGCTGTGTATTACGAGGTACGTGTTCGGTTACAGTTTGGGATATAGATAAGTGGTTTGATTTACGTTGATATTTTTAGGTCAAGGTTTCTCTTTTGTGTCACGTTGTCGGTAATGAATAAAGGCGAGGTGTAGAACTTTGGGGCCCGAAGTTTTGTTTCTTGGTTGTTAAGTTCTTGTCTGACCTTTCCCTTCGTGTCGGAAAGGTGTGTTTTAAAAAGGTTAAGCTTGTTTCGTTCGCTTCTATCTTAACTCATTCCTGAAATCTTCCTCCCTATACTCCTTCAACTTATCTGTTTTATCGAATTTTTGTTTCCTCACTTCCTCGTAACTACTCTCTAAATCTTCCTCCATAGCTTCGTTTTTTGCTCCTAATTAATTACCTTATCTCCTTGCCTTTAGCTCCATGATTTAACTAATTTTGCTTGATTATGTCCTTTTTTTTCCTTTGTGCCATCCGCTCCTTAGCCAACCCTTAAAATAGGATCGTTAGCTGCGAATTGGTTACACGTGAAATCATTAGACGTGACAGTTTTTTTGTACACACTGGTACTAAAAAAGCTTTCCTTCTGGTTACTTAGCCTAGCCTATTGCCGTTTGGAACTTATTATTCAGCATTTCATTGTTTTTGCTGCCAAGTGGGTGGGTGTCATTATTGCATATTGTTACGTTTCTTTGTTCAGTGTGGTTTGGTTATTCTGGTGCTTACTTTTACACACTTAACTGCACTATAAGACAGGTGAAATGTGCAGTCCTGACCACCACCACCACCACCACCACGAGGATTCATTGCACATCATTGAAACTGTTAAAATGTTCACATGACATTTATTTGCTTATAACCTTTGGCAGGTAGTCGGCAGGTATTTGAAACTGGTGCCATAAAACATGAAGTGTGTGTGTGTGTGTGTGTGTGTGTGTGTGTGTGTGTGTGTGTGTGTGTGTGTGTGTCACTCTTCTATCGACGTATGCCAACAAAGACTGAACGTGACTTCCTCCTAATCCCTCCCATCGCCGCCCCGCATTACCTGTAGGGGCGCGGGCATGTGCAGGTGATTTTATGCTTAGTTTTACCCTCCTGTCCTTGACTCCTTTCACTTATCATTATTGTTCATTATCATTATCACTTTTGTTCTTGTTCCTATTCTTCTGTTTTTTCTTTTACTTCTTGTTTTCATTATTTTGTGTTTAGATAGTATTGTTTCTCAATAAGTTTCTTTCCTCTTCTCGATCATTTTTTTATATTTATTGACTATTAATTTTATCATGGAACTTTTTAAACAATTTTTTTTATACCTATTAATTTGTTTGTTATACTGACTAAGCTTATGGGTAGCTTAAAAAATTAAATTCGGTCTCGGTTTTCATTGTGTTCATAAGATGGCATTGGTATAGATGTCGATAGAATACCGTATGAGGCGGAGTGGAAGGTGAAGAATAGGAAAAAAAATAGGATCGAGATGTAAGGAAGAAGTCACATGCGGAGTGGATGAATGTGTGATTGTACTGAGAGCGATCGGGAAGACGAAGATAACTAGAAATACAGTCAGAACAAGAACATTTAAGCGAGAAGAAAAAAATGATACAAAGAAAAGTTAGAGAGTAAGACCAAGAAAAATACATATACAGCCGGAGCAAGCAAGGACAGTAATGTCAGGAAAAAAGAAGAAAACAGGAGCAACAGCAACAATAACAACAACAACAACAACAACAACAACAGCAGCAGCAGCAGCAGCAGCAACAACAACAACAACAACAACAACAACAACAACAACAACAACAACAACAACAACAACAACAACAACAACAACAACAACAAGGAGGAGCAACACAATGAATCATAAACAAATATATATATACATATATATATATATATATATATATATATATATATATATATATATATATATATATATATATATATATATATATATATATATAAAGTATTCCCATTTGAAACTGGCCGGTGGGGCGTTGGCCGCTGCGGGGTCAGACCCGCGCCGCACCTTGCCACACACCCTCAACACCTCTCGCTTCCTCTCACATGTCAGCTGTTTACTGCCTTTAAATGAATTTCATTAAATAATTGGATAGTCCAATAATGTCATATAGTGTTAAGACTGTTTCGTTTTTAGGATAATAACAAAGATTTTGTAATTTCATCTGATCTGATTTAGAGGTTACTTTGAATGAAATTGGAGAAGAAAACTTTTAAGGTGGCGTTGTGGTTGAAACCGAAGACATACCAGCAGTGGAATCTATAAGAAGGTGAAGGGAGTCATGTGGAGCGGGGGAGCGTGTAGGGAGAGCACGTGTTAATTGAAGGTGAAGGAGGGAGAAGAGTGGGTGGCTGGATGAAGAGGTGTAAGACTAGAAAACGGAGGTGATGGAGTGATTGTAGTAGGAAGAGAGGTATATATAATGAGGTGGAGGTGATGTTGAAGGTGTTGATGGGCAAGAGGGTGGATGAGTGGGTGCAAGTAGCTGCTGAAGGGAAGGAAGAGGAGGTGGAAGAGGTGATATGTATGAGATGATGTGGAGAAGTAGGAAGCGATATTAATGATAACGATGGCTGGGTGTGTGAATGCATCAACACAAGGGGAAAGTGTGAATGAAGAAGGGTTTAAAAATATGGTTGAAGAGGAAGAGGAGGAGGAGAAGGAGGAAGAGAAAGAGAGAGAAGAGAGAGAGAGAGAGAGAGAGAGAGAGAGAGAGAGAGAGAGAGAGAGAGAGAGAGAGAGAGAGAGAGAGAGAGAGAGACCGAGAGCGTTCGAGACCGAGAGAGACGAGACCAGAACCAAGAGAAAGGGAGAGAAAGAGAGAGAGCTTGGCACGTGTGAGGTGAGGCTGTGAGGGCCCAGGGAGGTGACACTACGGGGGCGAGATGAGAGATGACTTGTGGCTTAATGAGTTATAATTATGACCTCTTTGACAGGTGTATGTGAACGGGGGGAGGGGGGGGAAGGGGAAAGGGAAGGGAGGAAGAGGAAGGGTAGGGGTGGATGGTGGAAGAGGAAAGGGGAAGGGGAGGGCCATAGCGTTTTGGCACTGAGGTGGAGGTCCGGAAATGAGTGCCAGTGGGTTCTCTCTCTCTCTCTCTCTCTCTCTCTCTCTCTCTCTCTCTCTCTCTCTCTCTCTCTCTCTCTCTCTCTCTCTTTCTCAAGTAATCTTTTCACGCCGTCAACCTAAAATGTTTTAAAAATGACATGCGGAATTTTTTTTTCCTTATCAATATTGTTTTCTGTTTCAATATTTTTCAATTTTAGGGCGACAGGATCTGGAGCCCAACATCAGGTCAGGTCAGAGGTCAGGGGTCACGGGAGGTCATGCGTCAATTTCCGAGCGAGTGGAGATGAGAACGGAAA
>NC_066559.1:5698109-5735609 GCF_024679095.1 Eriocheir sinensis | reverse complement strand
ACGACGTAACTCCTCCGGGAAAGACTTGCAAAGCCTTACCATTGCTCCCCCCGTGACTCAAGGCGGCTCCCGAGGACACCGGAGTGGGCTGGGAGGTTTCGGAACATGAAAAGGGAATATTGAGAAATCTCTTTAAAATGATCGTTCTTTTTTAGGTGTCATAACCTGTTTAGAATTTGCTACAACGTGATTTCCTTTCCCTTGAGTAAACCCGAGTGCTTGATATCTGAACATGAAAAGGGGAAAGTGACGGATATCTTTGAATTTACTGTTATTTTAAGGTGACATACCGTGTGTAGTATTTGGTGCAGTGTAATTTCCTTTGCCCGCCCTCGAGTGAATCTCTTAAAATATAGAAACATGGTAAGGCAAAATTGACATATCTTAAAATTAACTTCCATTCTAGATGACATTACGTGGTTTTTGATCCATTGTGATTCCTCCTCTCCGCTATCAAGTATATATGAGTGCTTAAAAATTTATGAACGTGAATTAAAATGAAAGGATTGGGAAATATCTCTAAATGATTTGTTCTTTTTAGGTGACATGTCGTTTGTAACATTTGGCCTTCCGTGATTTCCTTCCCCGCCGTAAGATTCAACTGAGTGTCTGAAAATATCGGAACATGAACAGAAAGGATTGGAAAATATTGGAAAATCTATGCGTAAGGGAACAAAGGCTGGCGAGGCAGTAAGATTTGCTCCACCTTGATTTCCCTTCCCTGCCCTTGAGGAAAGAGGAAAGGAAAAGATTGGCGAGTGTCTGGAAAAATTATAGATACGAAAAGTAGTACGATTGATAGATATTGTTGGATTTTCTATATTCCATCATTGCTTGTATAAAATAATAGACTCGTTTCCTTACTTTCTATCTTTCTTTCTTCTGTTATCTTTGTCATCTTTCTTTTTTCCTTCTTTCTTTCTCTTACTATCTTTATCTTCTCTCCAAGCCATGTATCCCCAGCATCCTATCTTACCTCTCCTATCGTTATCCTTTCCGTTTTCCTTCTCTTTCCTCTTCACAGCCTCCCGTTCTTCCTCCCTCCATGTCTTCCCTCCCTCCCTCCTTCCCTCCCTCACTCACTCACCTCCCCCCCTTCCAGCCTCTGCAACACCCCACACACCTTTAATTAACACCCCTGCCCGCACGCAACACAACACTCGCAACACAAGGGAAACACACCTGATGCAAACGTTATTTTCTTCTCTTTCTCTCCCTCTGCCATTCTCTCTCCCCCTCCCTCCTCCCTCTTCATTTTGTTTTCCTTTCTCTACATCTCTCTTTTTCTCTCTACTTCCTTTTTTGCACCTATCTGTCCGTCTTATACAAACCATATTTTCTTTTCTTTCTCTCCCTCTGCTACCATTCTCTCCCCCCTCTCTCTTTCTCTCTTTTCTTGTCTACCTCTTTCTCACTTGTCTCGCTCTCTTTCTTACTCTAATTCCCTCATGTATCTCTCTCTCCGTTTTCTATATCCTTCTCTCCCTTTTCTCTACTATCTGCGTTGATTTTTTTTTTTTATCTTTTTGCTCTTCTGTGCCTTCTTCTTTTACCCACGTGTTCTCCTTTCGCTCCACCTCCTCCTCCTTCTCCTTCTGCTCCTGCTCCTCCTCCTTCTCCTCCTGCTCCTGCTCCTTCTTTCCAAATACTTCCTCACCTTTGTCATACTCTCTTTTTTCCTTCCGCGGTCTCCCTACCTCCCTCGCCTTCCTCCTTCCTACCTTTTCTTCCTTCTCCATTATTTTCCCTCACCTCTCGTTCTGTATCTCTCCTACCATTTCTTGCATACTCCATTTGCTTCTCTCATCCCTTCTTTCCTTGTTTCATTCCTTTATTGTTGCCTTAGTTCCTTCCTTCCTCCCTTCCTTCATTCTTTCTTACGTTGTTTTCTTCCTTTCTTCTTTTCCCGTCATATTTTCCCTTTCTTCCTTTCTCCCTTCTTTCTCCTTCCACCACTTCTTTATTCCTCTTCCTCCCCCTTCTCCTCCTCTATCTCCTCCTCCTTCTCCTCCTCCTCCTCCTCCTCCTCCTCCTCCTCCTCCTCCTTGTATAATTCCATGGTAAGACCGCACCTCGAGTATGCAGTACAGTTCTGGTCTCCTAATTACAGAAAGGACATTGATTTATTGGAAAGGATTCAACGACGCGCCACAAAGATGATTCCAACCTTAAGGGCTCAACCGTACGAGGAACGACTCAAGCGAATCAATCTCTTTACATTGGAGAAAAGACGCCTGCGAGGGGATATGATTCAAGTCTTCAAGTATCTGAAAAACTTCAATAACGTCGATTACTCCCAAATTCTTTGAACTGCAAACCAACCTAAGAACTAGAAATAACGGCTTACCCATTCAGTCGAGTCGATGTAACACAGACATCGGAAGGAGCTTCTTTTCAAACCGAGTCATTCGTCACTGGAACAATCTTCCTTCAGAAGTAGTAAATGCGAATACCATCAACTCCTTCAAATATAGAATCGACCGTCACTTCGCTGCGTCAGGAGTGAACTGAATATTGAGGTGCATGTTTTCAGACAGATTGCAGCAAGACCTCAACCTATATTCATATAATTTTCCCCCACAACCTAGATTGCAAGCAGCGTAAGTCAACAATAGAGTAAAGCAACAGTTAATGTCCGCATGACAGGTGGAGTGAGGTGTGGATGCAGTAAGGTGACAGGTTACTGGTGCCGTGCCTAGTACCGCCGGTAAAACGAGGATCAAGCCTCCACCTGTGCCCCTGAAACTACACCTCACCCATCGTGAGTATTAGGGGGGATTCTGGGGCTGCCCTGTGTAGGCCACTTGTCCTCTTCCAATCTCCCTGTATTTCTATGTTCTTGTATCTGCTCCTCAATATCGTGGTGCTTTTCATCTGCTCCTCAATGTCGAGGTGCTTTCATCTGCTCCCCAGGCCCCAAGTGGCTGCCGAGCAGATTAAATCACCAAAGCGGGCAACCTCGTAATGAGCCAATAGGCTTTCTGTTGCCTGCATCTCCATGTTTCCATGTTTCCTCCTCCTCCTCCTCCTCCTCCTCCTCCTCCCAAAGCCAATCGATGCACGGATATCGGCAGGAGTTATTTTTCGAACAGTCGTCCGCCACTGGAACAGCCGTACTACAGGTGCGGAAACACTCAACTCCTTTTAAAATCGCATTGACCGTCACTTTGCTGCGTCTGGAGTGAAGTAAACGCATCCACGAGTACGTACAGTGGTGCTTTAATCCTTCCCGCAAGACACTCCTGTGACTGACGGATTGATTAAAGCACTGAAAGCAGGCAGCGTTGCAATGAACCAATAGGCTTTCTTCTGCCTGCTCGTTAATGTTTCATCCTCTTCCCCTTCCGCACCCTTTCCACTCCTTCCTTCCCTGCAGTACCTTTTATAATCCTTCCTTTTAAAACTGCATCTCTCCTCTGCCTCCAGTCTTCTTCCCTATCTCTCTCTCTCTCTCTCTCTCTCTCTCTCTCTCTCTCTCTCTCTCTCTCTCTCTCTCTCTCTCTCTCTCTCTCTCTCTCTCTCTCTCTCTCTCTCTCTCTCTCTCTCTCTCCCTCACTTCTCCCTTCCTCCCTCCTTTCCTCCCTCCCTCCCTCCCTCACTCACTCTCCCATCTTTTCAAAGCTCTCCACCGCCTTTCCTCTCACATCGGAACATGCCCTTCATCCTATCCCCTGTAATCTGTAGCACCTCCACTTTCTCCTCCTCCTCCTCCTCCTCCTCCTCCTCCTCCTCCTCCTCCTCCTCTTTCCTGTAATCTGTAATGCTTCCTCCCCGCCTCCTTTAATCCTTCCTTCCTTCCTTTCTCCCTTCCTCCCGATACTTCCCTAATCTTTTCCCTCCCTTTCCTCCTCCTCCTCCTTTCTCTACTACTCTCCCTGTCTTGCTCTGAAAGTGTTACTGATGCGTTGAGAGAGAGAGAGAGAGAGAGAGAGAGAGAAAGGAGCTATACAAAAGAAGGAAAAATGAAGGAAGGCAAAAAAGTTCGAATGGAAAGAAGTATTTAAATGGAAACTATGTTATTGACGGTGTGTGTGTGTGTGTGTGTGTGTGTGTGTGTGTGTGTGTAATTCACCTCTTGGTCTGCTGCGGAACTCTCTCGAGACAGAGCTCAGTGACCAATCTTTGGGTACGACTGAAACCACTCACACACAACACACCGCAACAACGAGGTCACAACTCCTTGCCTTACGTCGCGTACCTAATCTCTGCTGGGTGAACAGGGACCACACGTTAAAGAAGATAAACCCAACTTATCTTCACCCGGTCGGAGAATCGAATCCCGGTCCTTTTGGTTGTGAGGCAGACGCCTTACCACTGAGTTACCGTGTGTGTGTGTGTGTGTGTGTGTGTGTGTTCCTTACCTTTTCTTATTTTTTTTTTATCGGTCTAATTGTTGTTGCTGCTTTCATTGCTCCTTATTTTTGTTTTCTTCATGTTCTTCTTCATGTTGTTATTGATGTTCTTCGTGTTCTTGTTCCCAGTTGTCAATATTTTCTTCTTATCAGTATTTTTATCATTATTATTGCTATCATCATCATCATCATCATCAACATTATCAGCAGCAGCATAATCAGGACAGCTACCACGAACGGACTCACAAATCACGACTTTTTAACACCGGCGCGTAAGTAAAGAAGAAAATGGGAGGCGATGAAATATGTACGTGTGAGAGGTGGGAGGTATGTAAATAAAAGGAGGAGGAGGAGGAGAAGGTAACGACGACGACGAAGAAGAAGAAGAAAAATGAAGATGAAGGGGAGAAGAAGGAGAAGTATAGGAAAAGAAGAAATGAAGAAGGATGAGGGAAAACTTAAAAAAAGAAAGAAAAAGAGAAGAAAAATCAATTGAATAAAGAGTAAAAGAGAATAACGAGAAGAAAAGAATGTGATAATACAATAGAAGAATACAGAGGAGACGAATGAAGAGGAGATGAATTATAGGAAAGAAGAAGAGGAGGCGAAAAAGAAGGAGGTGGAGATGAAAGAAAAAAAAAAGAGAGAGAAATAAATACATAGAGGAAAATATTTTATAGAGAATAATGATAAGTAAAGAAAAACCTGTTTGAAGAATAGAAAAGTGAAGAGGAGGAGGAGGAGGAGGAGGAGGAGGAGGAGGAGGAGGAGGAGGAGGAGGAGGAAGAATTGAAAGAGACAAAGGTGGAAAGAAGAGGAGGGAAAGACGAAGGAGAATGGAGGAAATGTACTGGAAGGAGGAATAAGAGGAATTGAAGTGGGAGGAGGAAGAGGTGGAGGAGGAAAGAAATGTGGAGGAGGAGAAGGAGGAGAAGTAGGACGCGAAGGAGGTGAAGGAGGAACAGTAAGTAGTGAAGGAGGAGAAAAAGGAGAACCAGAAAAAAAAAAGAAGATTGCAACGGGATAGAAGGACAACGAAGGAGGAGAAGCAGAAGGTGAAGCAGAAGACGACTTAAGAGGAGGAGGAGGAGGAGGAGGAAGAGGAGGAGTAGGAGGAGGGGAAGGAAGCGTGCCAGGTGGTTATCGGAAGCCGCGGCGGTTTTCTTCGGTTCAAGGTCACGTCGAGGAGGCCACGGCAAACTTTGGGTGTTGTTTTATCAGGGGCTTCCGTGGCGGCCCCTCCCTGTGTTTGTATAGGAAGGAAAGAGGGGGGGGGGGTGGCATGAAGAGAAGGAGGGAGAGGGAGATAGACAGGAGGGAAGGGAGAGATAGGAAAGGGAGGTGAGGGAGAGACAAGAAGGGAGAGAAAGGTAAGACATGAAGGGAGGGAGTGAGAGAGGGGAAGGGAGAGGAAGGGAGAGAAAGGAGAGAAGGGAGGGAGACAAAGGGAAGGGAGAGAAAGGAAAGGAAGGAGGTGAGGGATAGAGACAAGGAGAAGGGAGAGAAAGGTAAGACATGAAGGGAAGGATTGAGAGAGGCAGGGGCAAGGGAGAGAAAGGAGAGAAAGTAGAGAAGGGAGAGAAAGGAATGGAAGGAGGGAAGGAAGGAGAGACACAGAGTTAAGGGTGAGGAAGGAAAGGCATAAAGGGAAGGAAGGAGAAAGACAAGGGGTGAGGGAGAGAAAGGGAAGGGAGAAGGGAGGTAAGTTGGTAATAGAGAGGTGGTTAATGAATGATGGAGGAATAAGAAAAGGAGGAACATACATAAGAGGTAACAGAGGGAGTAAGGTAAAGAGAGTATGTCATGGAGGGAAGGAGGGAGAAAGGGATTGGGGCAGGGAGAAAGAGAGGGAGGGAGGTAAGTTGGCAATTGAGAGTAGGGAATAAGGGAGGCAAAGGAGAAGGAAGATACAGAGAAAATAAGGGAGGGAGAAAAGTAAAGAAAGTATGGTAGGAAGAGAAGGAGGGAGAGCGATTGAAGGAGGAAGGTAAGTCGGTAATGAAGACGTAGGGAAGGAGTGAGGCAAAGGGGAAGGGAGGTAGACTAAAGGTAATGGAGGGAGAAAGGTAAGGAAAGTCTCTGAAGGTAACCAGTGACGTCAGTAAGGTAAGTTGGTTTGATTGAGAATGGTTTATTGATGGACGGGACTTGAAGAAGGGATGAAGGGGGAAAGGGAGGGAGGGAAGGAAGGAGGAGAGATAAGTTAGCATTAGGTATGGAGGTAAGGGAGGAAGAGAGGAGAAAACGTGAAGGTGAAGAAGAAAGGTGAAGGAGAAAGGATTGCAGGACGGCGGGAAACTAATGGAGGAGTGAAGGAAGAAAGGGAAGGAGGGATTAGGGATAGTAGGGAAATAGGTAGATAGCTTAGACTCATTTAGAGGAGAGTGAGGGTAAACGAAGGAAGGAGGTAGGTAAATAGGCAAGCAGAAAGGGTGAACTATTGCAACAAGTCGAGGAAGGAGGGTGATAAACAGATAGATAGGAAGGGAGGGCGGTAGATAGGGAAGCAAAGCGAAGACGTGGACGAAGAGAACGAAGCAAAAAAAGAAAAAAAGTGGAAGCAAATCATGTAAAATCTCAAATGTGTGTGTGTGTGTGTGTGTGTGTGTGTGTGTGTGTGTGTGTGTGTGTGTGTGTGTGTGTGTGTGTGTGTTTATGTGTTTTGGGAAGCTGGTTACGGAAGGGGAAGGAATATTTATGGCCTAGGTTTAAGGGAGGGAGATATAGGGTGCGAAGTAGCTGGTGAGAGGCGGGAGGAGATGAGTGGGAGGGAGCTATGTGGGAGGGTGGAGGAAAGGAGAGAGGGGAGGGGAGGGGAAGGTAAGTGGATGTAAAAGTAAGAGAAAGGGGATGGAAGGGTGATAAGTGAGAGTGACGAGGGGAGGATGGTAAGAAGATGGAGAGAAGGGAAGGAAAATGAAGAGGGAAAAGGGAGGATGAGAGGAAGCGGTTATTTGTAGTATTTTAAGAGCCGTTTGGGTTTGAGGAAGAGGAGAGGGAGAACTAAAAAAAAATAAGTGATAGGAAGGTGTGTGTGTGTGTGTGTGTGTGTGTGTGTGTGTGTGTGTGTCGATAAAACAGCCTCACACACAACCAGACACACACACACACACACACACACACACACACACACACACACACGCACACATACACACACACATGCACACACTTAAAGGCCCCTACACAGATAAGAAGAAGTTGGCGAGCAGGAGTTGGAGAGGAAAAAAAGGTATAGAAAAAGATGTCAGTTTTAATATGACGTGAAGAGATAACAATGGAATGTTCTTTTGAAGGAGACGAAGAGATGGCGACGAATGATTGATGGCGGGAGAGGAGGAGGAGGAGGAGGAGGAGGAGCGAAGAAAAGTTGAACGGAAGAAAGGAAGACTGTTGAGGGAAAGGGTGGAATATTGAAGAGAGAGAGAGAGAGAGAGAGAGAGAGAGAGAGAGAGAGAGAGAGAGAGAGAGAGAGAGAGAGAGAGAGAGAGAGAGAGAGAGAGAGAGAGAGAGAGAGAGAGAGAGAGAGGTGTTTGATGAATGGAGGGGAAGGAGAGGGAAGGGAGGAATATTGAATAGAGGGAGGCAGGAGAAGTGTCGGATAAATGGAAAGGAAGGAGAGAAGGGTCTAAAAGCGAATATAGGAACTCTTACTATACATAAATGAAAAATAAAGTGTAGTCGAGAAACAGGGATAGAGGAGTGGTATTAAGTCAAGGGAAGTAGAAGCAAATTAGAGTTAGATAACGAATTGTGTTTTAGGAATATAAATGAAGGAGAGAACAGTAAATATATATATGAAAACTAGGGGAAAAGGTAGACATAGACGAGTGTTCAGTATTAGATAAAGTGGAAGCAACACGGGAAGGGTTTTATATTAGCGGACAAGAAATATTAATGTACTGAAAGGATATTTGAAGGAAAGAAGAAGAGGAAAATATTGTAATAGTGTTGTGTGTATTCTTTCCTGAAAAAAATATGATCATGGAAATGTAAAAAAAAAAGAGCATGTGAAAGAAGGTAAAAAGTGAAGAGAATAATGAAGAGAAAGGTGTAGAAATAGAAGGTATCGTGAGGGGACTGTGTTGTGTCTTTAGCTAAACAACATGGCGGTGAGAGAGAGAGAGAGAGAGAGAGAGAGAGAGAGAGAGAGAGAGAGAGAGAGAGAGAGAGAGAGAGAGAGAGAGAGAGAGAGAGAGAGAGAGAGAGTAAGCAAACCTGATGGAAAAAAGAAAACGATAAAAAAACACAATTAAGAAAAAAAATACATGAGAAATAATAAAGAAAAACAGTAAAGAAAACATGAGAAAATGAAAAAAAAAGGTTGACGAAAACGCCATGAACTAGAAAAACATGATATAGAAAAAGAAAAAAAAGTGATGAAGAAATAGAACAGGATATAATGATGACAACATGACAAAGGAAAAACAAAACTAAAAAGAAAATAGAGAACGATGGATTAAAGAAAGCCTCAGAAAAAAAAGAAAAAAACAAACAAAACGGATGCACTAAAAGAAGAGACACGGTATAGCAAAATCAAATAAAAGAAAAACGATGATAAAGAAAAACATGACCCATAAAACGAGAAAAAAAAACATGATAAAAATAAACGTTACAAAAACCAAAGCAAAAATAAAGTAGAAAACGATGAAAAAAAGTAGTGGTAAAACGAACATAAACGTCAAAGTGAAGGTTCTCCGCGAAACCACAACCCCCCCCCCCCCCCACACACACACACACACACACACCTCTCGCCGCGCCTCCCAGGGTGCACCCGGTAAGTATCGGCGTGAAGGCGGAAAACGGTTACGAGCGAAGGAAAAAAGAGAAAGCAAAACGCCTGTTGGGTTTACCTATTATGGAGAAATTGCTTATAGGGAGAAAAGAGAGAAGCCCTTACGAAGCGGGGGGAGGAGGAGGAGGAATACAGGGGGAAGCCTTCGAAGAGAATAGGTGTGAAAAAACTTAATTAGAATAGGGAAATTAGTTGTCAAGAGGAACCTTTATAGGGCGTTTGTTTATGATAGGAGAAGGAAAGTGGTTATGAGGGTGGAAAGGGAGGTAGGGAACATAACGTAGGCAAAGTGGTTACGAGAGGGAAAAGGATAGTAGGAAACGAAGTAGGGAGAGTGGTTATGAGGGGAGGAAAGAGAGGCGGGGTGGAAGGATAACGTAAGGGGAGTGGTTATGAGGGGGTAACGAGGGGGATATGAAGCAGAACGTTGGAAAAAGGATGTCGGATAGAAGGTCACGCAGGAAATGAGTATAGATGAGGGTGTAGGTGAGCTGATGGAAGTGAAGAGGATGTAGAGCAAGAAATGTTTAGAAAAGAGTGAAGGGAAAAGAATAACGAAAAGTGTTGGATGTTTAGTTAGAAGGTTGTACATGAAATGAATAGAGATTAATATGTAGTCAAGGTGATGAAAATGAAGAGGGTGTATAGCAAGAAGTGTTTAGAGAAGAATGGAGAGAGTAGATCATAAAGGAAAAAAAAAAGTGACGAAGAGGAGTTAGAGAAGTTGGTAGAAGCTTGTACAGAAGAATATATATTACGATGTTGGGAAGGTGATGAAAATGAAATGGGTTTAGAGAAAGAACTGTTTATAGAAGAATATAGAGAAGATCATGAAGAAAAATGAAGGGAAAAGGATGTAGGGAAAATGAGGTATAAATTGAATAGAAGAGAAAAGATTATGGAGGAAAAATGTAGCGAAAAGGCCGCAGAAAAAGTGATTTATATATATATATATATATATATATATATATATATATATATATATATATATATATATATATATATATATATATATATATATAATGGCAACATAATTAAGGGAGAAGGTTTTTAAGGGGATACAGAAGGGAAAAAAAAGTCCAGAAAAAAAATATGTTGATGAAAATGTGTTAGGAAAAAATAATACAGGGGAAAGCTTGTCGGGAAGTGTGTGGAAATAGACGTTGTGTGTGAAAACAAAAATGATAGTAATGCAAGAAAAATAAAAGCACTAAAAGAATACTTGGAAAAAGGCTGAAAGAAATACGCGCAAGGAATGGAAAGGAGGAAAATTGAGTTTGGGCAAAATTTAGTAGATAACAGAGAAGCAAAAAGAAAAAAAAAATGTAGAGTTTATCGTTCATGGCTCAGTTGACGACCTAAACCCAAACGTTTGCAGGGAAAAAAAAATGTTTATGAAGAGCAGTGTTTGTAATGTAAATACTAATGTTGAAAGCATGCTCGGGGGGTGAATATGAAATGGCGGAAAATTATTTAAAAGTTGAACGTCATGTTTGGGATCACACTAAATAGGCAGGACAATGCTTTCAAATGGTGCTGCTTTTTGCTGGCCTGAAATAATAATAATAATTGCCGTGCCAGAATAATAATAGTACTGTTTGTTGTGTTAAAATGGTAATACTGATTCATTGTGCTAAATGATAATACTGATTCGTTGTGCTAAATGATAATACTGATTCGTTGTGCTAAATGATAATATGATTCGTTGTGCTAAATGATAATATGATTCGTTGTGCTAAATGATAATACTGATTCGTTGTGCTAAATGATAATACTGATTCGTTGTGCTAAATGATAATACTGATTCGTTGTGCTAAATGGTAATACTGATTCGTTGTGCTAAATGATAATACTGATTCGTTGTGCTAAATGATAATACTGATTCGTTGTGCTAAATGGCAATACTGATTCGTTGTGCTAAATGATAATATGATTCGTTGTGCTAAATGATAATACTGATTCGTTGTGCTAAATGATAATACTGATTCGTTGTGCTAAATGATAATACTGATTCGTTGTGCTAAATGATAATACTGATTCGTTGTGCTAAATGATAATACTGATTCGTTGTGCTAAATGATAATACTGATTCGTTGTGCTAAATGATAATACTGATTCGTTGTGCTAAATGATAATACTGATTCGTTGTGCTAAATGGTAATACTGATTCGTTGTGCTAAATGATAATACTGATTCGTTGTGCTAAATGATAATACGATTCGTTGTGCTAAATGATAATGCTGATTCGTTGCGCTAAATGATAATACTGATTCGTTGTGCTAAATGATAATACGATTCGTTGTGCTAAATGATAATACTGATTCGTTGTGCTAAATGATAATACTGATTCGTTGTGCTAAATGATAATACTGATTCTTTGTGCTAAATGATAATACTGATTCGTTGTGCTAAATGATAATACTGATTCGTTGTGCTAAATGATAATACGATTCGTTGTGCTAAATGATAATACGATTCGTTGTGCTAAATGATAATACTGATTCGTTTTGCTAAAACAGTAATGATAATGCCTATGGTACTTAAATGGTCCAACAGAAAATCACTTGTACTGGAAATGTTTGCTCTTGATTTTGAGTTTATATAAAAAAGTAACGCGCAGGTAGTAATTTCCATATCACTGTTTTGTACCTTTTTTTTATATTTGTGGTTTATATAAAAAGAAAAAAAAAGAATTCCATTCCCTTTCCCCGCCCCCCTTGAATAAAAAGCTTGTACCTTATAATTCCCGTCCAAAATAATAATAATAATAAAAATCATTCCCTCTCCCTGACCCCCGAAAAAAACAACCCAGCGAACTCCACATTAAAATCATATCAACAAAGAAAACAAAAAAACTGTCTCGGGAGAACAAATGGGGCATAATAATAATAATGGTAATAATAAGAGTATAAATAATTGCAATAAAACGTCTTATCTCCCGCCCAAAACCAGAACACTAATCGCATCAAACACCGCGGCCATTGGAATGATTGGGAGTAAAGAGGATGAATAAATAAAAAAAAACTTAATAAACGAAAACGACCCGGACAATTAGGGTAATGGAACCGTGGGAGGAGGAGGAGGAGGAGGAGGAGGTGGAGGTGGAGGATCAGAAGCTAGAGGAGGAGGAGGAGGAGGAGAATCAGAAGCAAGAGTAGGACCAGGAAAAAGAAATAAGAAAAAAAATTGGAACAAAAGTCACAACAATTACAACAACAACAGTAACAGCAGCAGCAGGAGCAACAGTAATAACAATAACAATGATAAAGCTGATGATATTAAGGGACAGGAGGGCACGAGGAATACTACAAGGGGAGGAAAGAGGAGGAGGAGGAGGAAGAGCAGGAGGAGGAGGAGGAGGAGGGAAAGAGAGGAAGAAGAGGAGGAGGAAGACTGGGAGTTGGAGGAGGACCAGAAAAACGAAGAACGAGAAGGAGAACGAGGAAGAGGAGGAGGAGGAGGAGGAGGAGGAGGAGGAGGAGGAGGAGGAGGAAAAGAGAAGAAGAAGAGGAGGAGGAAGAAGGGGAGTAGGAGGGAGACCAGCAAAACGAAGAGGAAGAGGAAGACGAGAGCGAGGAGAAGGAGGAGGAGAAAGCAGAAGAGGACGAAGAGGCGGAGGACGAGAACGAGAACAAGGAGGAGGAGGAGGAGGATGACGACGACGAGAACGAGGAGAGATGAGCAGGACGAGGAGGAGAAGGAGCTGGAGGAGGAGGAGGAGGAGGAGGAGGAGGAGGAGGAGGAGGAGGAGGAGGAGGAGGAGGAGGAGGAGGAAGGTGAAGTGATGAATACAAACGCTGTTAGCCTTGTTCACCCCAATCAGCTAATAGCGAGAGTCGAGTTTTGGGGCGAGGCAGCGCAGTAATGTGTGCCGCCAGGTGAGAGAGAGAGAGAGAGAGAGAGAGAGAGAGAGAGAGAGAGGGAGGGAAATGGAGATGATGTTAGAGGATGTGTAATTTCCTTGATATGCGAAAGTGCGGTATTGTGTGGTGCGTGTGTGTGTGTGTGTGTGTGTGTGTGCAGCTAAGCATCAGTCTTTAGCCCTAACGTTAATCTCCCCTCTACAAACAGTGTCCCCTCTCAACTCCTGTCTGTCTATCCTGCCTCTCCTTGGGTTAGTAATAGGTTGTGTTTTATGGTTATATGTATTTACTCGGTAAGTGTTTATTTTTGACCTCTAATTACTTCCCCTCATTTACTGCCTCTCTTAGCTGCCTCTACTTCAAAATCCACTCTTATCCTATTTCCGTCTGCCTGTGTATCGCTCTTTTTCTCCCTCTCCCCTTCCTTCCCTCCCCTACTCTATACCTCTCTACACAACCTTCAACCTTCCCTACTCTCTCCCTACATCCCTCCTTCTATCTTCCCTACTCTATTCTCTCCCTTTTCCCCCTCATACTTCCCCACTTCTCCCTCCCATACTTTCTCCCTCTCTCCCTTTATCTTTCTCTCTCTACATCCCTCCTTCTATCTTCCCTACTCTACTCTCTCCCTTTTCCTCTTATACTTCCCCATACTTTCTCCCTCTCTCCCTTTATCTCTCCCTCCCTCCCTCATGTCACTAACTCTACCTTCTGCTGATAAGTGGGTCGATACATCAAGTAACAATCATGATATACACCTTCACACAATTTCTCTAACAGCTGATTAATGTACTGAAGGGTCGCACCTTTTTGTTTTGCTCTGTATACCTTCAGCACATTCATCTTAAGGGCGCCGATAAGTTTTTTTCTAGTATATTTTTTCTTTAGTCTCAGTTGGTAGGTGTCAGATGCTATATTAAACCTCTTCCCGTTGTTCCCTCTCTTCCTTTCCCTATTGTCATTTCCGCGTCGAAAGTCTTACATATTGCCTCTTTTTTTTGCATCATCTTTGTCACATTAGTCTTAAGTGCGTGGTGATAGTACTTATTTTTTTATCCATCTCTCTCTCTCTCTCTCTCTCTGACGTGTATGATGTTATATTTAAATCTTTTTGTTCTTTTATAATTTTTTTTATTTGTCATGTAGTGTGACTCTTTCACTGTCCTCCTTGCTCTTTTTTTTATGCTTCTAAGTGTGTAAAGAAAGTGAGACAGACAGACAGACAGACCAAGAAAGATTGATAGAAAGAATATAAGAAATCTTTCAATCATGCAGGCAAACAGCAACAACAACAACAAAAATGATAGAAATACAAACAGCAACGTAAAGATAAAAACTAGAACATTGAGTCAGCTTGAACGCGTGTGTATGTGTGTGTGTGTGTGTGTGTGTGTGTGTGTGTGTGTGTGTGTGTGTGTGAGCTTTCATGATGCAGGCGTGGGCATGGAAGCGTCCACCACTAAACATTAGCAACAGACCAAAACCATTTCCAACAAAACTTTTTTATCATCGCCGGAAGCAGGACGCGGTGGAATTGTCGCCCCGCAAGCCGATCCTCGCGAAGTTACTAACTGTTCGGCGTGTTGGTCAGCGCGAGCCTCAGCGGGAGCAGATAAAACATAGTAAAAAATGGCCATGCGAACAAGCTGTATTTCGCAATGGATTCACAACATCTGACCACATCCACGCCATTAGGCAAGGTGTCGAAATACCAGCGCACTGCAATAAACCGCTGTGCATGGCTTTAGTATATTATGAGGAGTAATTTGACAGACTTTCATCAGTATTGCAGACACGCAGGAGGCACGCCGTGAGTAAATCGGACATTAAGGTGTTTGAAAATATTTAGACAGTCACTGAAACCATCATAAAAAGTTCCCATCAAAATGGTGTTAGGTATGGTGACCCAGTATCTCAAAAAGTATTGTTTCTATGTAGCATTACTGAAAGAATGAGTGGTATAGTCGAAAAATCACGATAGACGGTGAATACCCTAACAATCTCACAAAGAATGATGGAGTGAAAAGAAATATGCTATTTAATGATTAGTTGGAAGGACGAGAACAGGAACGAAACACTTAAGATAGTAGAGGATACGCATATATAGAACAAACAATTAGAGCAAACCAATACCCCGAAAAATATATATGGCGGGCCATGATAATAAAAATGAAGCTCAACTGAATAATGGCAGCGTGGAGAATAACGTGATATGCTTTTAAAGAGATGGCTCCGGCGTGCGGGTTTAGAGGAAGTGACGGAATTGTTCGCCGTGCCAACGAGCGCGAGCCGCGGGTGTGGCGTTATTACATTGAATATTCAATTAACAGAAAGTAGATTGAAGCAGATACATCGTGCGCAAGAGAAGAAAATGATAATTTGACTAAACAGATTCCACGTTTGAGTTCACAGGAATACTTGATAATCGATTTTTCATATTGTTATAATTTTTTTGTTTTCTTAGCTCAAAATTTTACTCCTTGGGTTAATTAGTTCGGCGCAGTCATCTACTAACAGCGCAACAAGGAATTAAAAAGGTAATGTTTCAATTGACCTATTATTATGTGGCATTGCAGTATATTTGTATTCACCTCCTTGCCTACTACCTCTGTTTGTCTCTCTGTCTGTTTGTCCGTCTGTGCTGCCTATCTCTCTCTCTCTCTCTCTCTCTCTCTCTCTCTCTCTCTCTCTCTCTCTCTCTCTCTCTCTCTCTCTCTCATTAATCCTTTCCCTCCTCTTCCTCCTCTTTCTCCTCTTCTTCCTCCTCCTCCTCCTCCCATCCCCGGAAGAGACACTTACTTGAGTACTAACGCTTCTTAAGAAAAGTCAGAAGAACCCTTGAAAGAGAGAGAGAGAGAGAGAGAGAGAGAGAGAGAGAGAGAGAGAGAGAGAGAGAGAGAGAGAGAGAGAGAGAGAGAGAGAGAGAGAGAGAGAGAGAGAGAGAGAATGGCTTAGCGCTGATGCAACACTTATGCAATTGAGCGAGAGAGAGAGAGAGAGAGAGAGAGAGAGAGAGAGAGAGAGAGAGAGAGAGAGAGAGAGAGAGAGAGAGAGAGAGCACCTTCCCTCTCTGGTATCCAACACAAAGGTAAAAGGAATTCATACTTCGATAAATTTTACCCCAATTACTCCTCTCGTTATGCTTTCCTCCTCCTCCTCCTCCTAAAAAAAAGTAGAATTATCCGTCAGTTTTGGCTCGTGTGTAGGAAAACGAGAAAGGGAAGAGGTGAGGAAGAGGAAAGAAGTAGAGAAGCAGAGAGAACGGGAGGAAAGGATTGAGGGAGAAAGGAGAGGAAGGTGAAAGAGAACACTGAACATTTGTCTCGGTTTCTACTTATTCATCCATTAATATCCTCATCTAGCTTATTTTTACCGTCATATTCTCCTCTTTGTTTTATGTTGTTATTGTACATGTACGCCTGGTTGCTTTAGAGGTGTGTGTGTGTGTGTGTGTGTGTGTGTGTTTTAGCTATTTGTTTAGTTCTCTCTCTCTCTCTCTCTCTCTCTCTCTCTCTCTCTCTCCCCCCCCGCCCTTGTCAACACCTGGTTGTAAAACCCTGGGGACACACCTGCCGGGCCAGGATTACCGTGCACAGGTTAATAAGATTTTAAAGGGGTCGCCTGTCCCCGGCACACGCCCTACATTATCCCGGGTTAGTCGCGTTTTTAAGAAAAGGGTTCCTCGCCAGAAGAAATATTGGGAGGTCAGCCTGTGCTCGTGTCAGGATTTTTCTGCGGAGTTCATTGGGTGACGCGGCTCGGGGCGTGTTGCGAGTTTTTTCTCCGCGACGTCCGTCAGAGTGTCTCGCTGCAGCGGCCCGCCAAGAGTGTTTCCGCCTGCCGGAATCGGACACGTGAAGGACGAGTGTCAGGTCGCTTCGGAAACAGATTTTTTCGTTTAAAATTTCATTAAACTTTTAGTCGAGGCGAAAAGCGGAGTTATTTATGACTTTACCTTTTGGCCTTCCGCCAGTGTTTTAAAGACTTACCCCCATAATGGTTGTCATGTTGTAATAAAGGTTATATGTTAGGAATGGGATATATAGATATATATATATATATATATATATATATATATATATATATATATATATATATATATATATATATATATATATATATATATATATATATATTCTGTTTACTTTTTGATTAATTTTTATTCCTCTCCATCCTGGGGAGCGGCGCACAGCCTCACCCGTCCACGGCCGTTGGGCTGGGCGCCGCTCCCAGGCGACCTCTCCGGGAGTTCGCCGCCGTGTAATTCACTAAATATTAATTTTCTCGACTATGTTTGATCCTAAGTTTTAATGATGTTCTCGAAAGGGTAAAGATGTGACTCATGGTGCCTCGTGTCTTTCGTTTTCTGACGGGTGAGCGAGATAGATTTTACTTTGAGCTATTCAGATATTTAATATTTTAGATGTATCGACTGCTTATGTAAAATGCAAGTGATTACGTGCATCTACTGAAAATTTAAAAGTTTAACGCTTATGTTTGAGTTTCACGTCGTCTCATATCCTTCATCCTTTTCTTCTGTTTCTTTAATCCATAGATATTTCCTTTCTCTTACGTCCACTTGTTCTTCAATGTTCTCCCGTCATGCTTAAAATACTCTTATCTCAGCTTCCATGGCATGTTTATAACTCGCGATCATCCGTGTGCACCTTTACAGGATCATGTTCATGCTTCGCGTCGGTGTGTGTACCTTTCACGTAATGCCGGCGCCATCACCTGCTTTACGGCTCATTAATAGCGGGTGTTTAAGCTTTTACGTTACTCATTTTCTCTGGATTACGCAGCAGGTGTCATCAGTTCATGGTCGCCCCGCTTCTCATTGCCGGTGCTTCGCTGCTTTACGAACCCGTTAAGGGAGTGAGGAGTGTGTGAGAATGTCCTCACAGCGCTGGTGAGCCGCTGTGGCGCCGTGATCCGTGTCCTTTGCTGAGTAATGCCGGCGGGAGGTGGAGCCCGGCCACAACGGACACCCGGCATCTCACCACAGACAGGGAGAGATACATGTAGGGAAGGTGGCTGTAGTGAGGCGCGCAGGTCTGTGCTTTTGTGCCTGAAAATGAAATTTCTAGTGTATCCCGGCAGTGCCTGAAAATTATTCTTAATCTATTGGTTATTGGGCAGATCAAACGATGTAATGTATTTTCATGACAATGTGGGACTTCATTTATTAATTCTTCTTCCGTTACTACTACTACTACTACTACTACTACTACTACTACTACTACTTACTACTACTACCTCTCCTACTACTACTACTACTATTACTACTACTACTACTACGACGACGACGACGACGTCTTTTTCTTCTTCTTCTTCTTCTTCTACTTCTACTTCTACTTCTAGTTCTACTACTACTACTACTACTACTACTACTACTACTACTACTACTTCTGCTACTACTACTAATCGTAATATTTCTGCTGGTGGTGGTATTGCTGCTGCTTGTATCGTTAATGCCTGGCGTACAAAGCTCTGATGTAGGCTGGTCCTATTGAGACCATTGGTATTGATGACTCCTTTGTCCTTTACTCCCGAACGTGGACGAATTATATGTATTTCAAACAGACGTCTCTGAGCATCGACGGCTAACATTCTATTGAATGTCGCGTTACAACATTTTCGACAATTTTAATTACGATGAAAATCAGGAATAGAAATCCTAAATTCGTGAAAAACGACACAAATGTGAGTTATTTTTTCCCTTGAACCTACAAATTAATTCATTATTAAATTTGTTGAAACTGTCGTAGCGTGATCATGGCTGAAATATTATATTTTTACTGAATTATTGCGGCCCTCTGTGAATCGAGTCTGATATAATGTAATATACGTGTAATTGTTTTGAGTAGCGGCCCAACAACTTGCTAATGCCGAACAGCCACGCCAAGCCATTACTTATGTGGGTGTCTGAGGCGCGTCGGCGGAGCGTCTGGTGACTCCTGCTGGTAGAGCCAGGCTTAGGTTTAGGATCAGCACCTGGGTCCGGTAAGAGGTGCACCCCGGCACCTACACGAGGCACACCCACATGCTTGCCGCCGCCGCCCACACACTGTCTATACAATTATAGACTCAGGTGTAGAGCTATAGGAAATGTAGTTAAGATACTTACAGTTAAAGTTATATATGGAGGTTAGATAATTATATATAATTGTGTGGGGCCACATATGGTAAATTAATTGTTCTGAGGAGCTGCCATCCGTAGGCTGACTGAACCCGTGTTTCCTACATTATGTAGCCATCAGTTGAGTTGCTCGCCCTCGCCCTCCAGTGTTTCAGCTCGATGAGGGATCCTGGGTGGAATGTCTTGCTAAGTTTCTTATTGTGTAACGCCAGTACGCCACTCTAGTCAGCAGCACCACGTTGATCAGTAGTGAAGGAAATTGACAAAAGTAAAAACATAAATAAATAAATATAAATTAAAATGATGGATATGCCTGCACACATGCGAAGAAGTTTGTTCACCTGGAGGCTCATACCTGTGCTTTTAAATGTTACCAGCCGACCTCATTCACCTGGACTCCCACACCTGTTCAGTACCTGAGCCGCCACGAGGTAGGTGCAGGTGCTTGCTTGTTACTTAAGGCGTGCCCTTTTTTTTTACGATGAATGAGAGACCAAGAGACGAACAAAAATAAAAATAAAACCCCGCAGAAATGCCTGAGAGATGATATCAGTTTATTTGCAGAGGTGCCTTGGTACACTCCCCTAGCAGTGTAAGTGACAAGTAAAAAGGAAGAATTAGAACAGGAAAGTGCTTGCTTCAAAGTTTACCAATGTAAATGCTGAGGCCTCGCCTGTCCTTCCTGTTAGGAGGAAACGGTTTCCCCCAAACCCGCGTGCCGCCGGCGTTGATTAGAGAACTGTGCATGAATTGTTCCTGCTGTTGCGGTATATTTTGTTTGGATTAATTAACGAAAATTGAACAAAAGGATATTTTTGTTACGTGCTACACATTTCAATTTAGAAACAATAATTGCTGGAAATGTGCAAACGTTTTCCCTAATTAAAAGAAACGAATTAATTAAGAGCACGAAAATCGTTCCTTGTTAAAGTTTTCTTTTCATGTCGCGGCGCGCCTCGCGATCTGCTTCACTTAACACACAACACCTGACGACCTTGTGTACGAGTGTCGCCGCAAGCCTTCACGCCCCGCAGGACACGGCAGAAAAGGCCACATCCTACCCACCCACCCACACTACCCCTATCTCCCCCCTCCATTTCTCCCCCCCCCCCTCACTCACACATACGAGACATGGAAAAAAGCATCACCACTGTATGTACTGACCCAACCTTACCACCCCACCCCTTACAATAACTTCCACCCTCCCCCCCACCTTGCTGACCAGTATATCTCCACGGCCACCCTGACCCCCCCCCCCCATTCTCTCTCTCACACACACACACACACACACACACACACACACACACACACACACACACACACACACACCTGTCATGGCGGAAGGGCGCCAGGTGCGTCTAACAACTGATATAAATAACTTCATGTAGAAAATTCGAGAGGAAAAAAAAAGTTGGACAGCCTTTTAACCCGTCGACCTCCTTTTTACCAGTGTTTCCTCGAGCAGGTAGAAAATTAGGTCACCACGGCCGTGCGGGAGACGTGTCAATTAGCGATGTTTTGGCTCCTCGTCCTTTGATTCGGCCTGAAAAAGAGAGTGGGAAAAAAAAAACACCACACATTTGAAAGGAACGTGTAATAAGCCTCGATTCCTGAGATGCGGCTTTACTTCTTCAATACTTGTTTGTGTGGCCTTGAGCATCACCACCACCACCACTATCATCATCATCAGCATCAGCCTTGTAGCACCCAATCAGAGGTCAACAAACACACTCTCGGCCTCGTGTACAAGAGAGAAGAAAAAGCAGAGGGAGAAGCAGAAGAAGAAGAAGAAGAAGAAGAAGAAGAAGAAGAAGAAGAAGAAGAAGAAGAAGAAGAAGAAGAAGAATGTCATGAAACAAGAGATCAGGAACTAAACACAGAAACCTTTAGTCTCATATAGGGGTGGAAATGCTGGATGCGGCGCCGTGTGAGTGTGGGTGTGAGTGTGTGTTGGTGGGTGCGTGAGAGTGGGTGCAAGTCGAGGCCAGCCAGCCAGAGACACGCAGACAGACAGACGGATAGACGCGTCCCCAAGAGCGTCCTTCACCTAGGCTCTGAATAACAGGGGCGAGGTGTTGATGGCCGAGTGACTGGCTGGAGGCTCGATCTCGCTGCGTTAATGCGACGATAATGACGGAGCGTGGGGGTGAGGACGTCTGGGCGGGTGAATGGCCTGTCCTGCCCTGCCCTGACGCCACCCCGGAGATTGAAAGAGAGAGAGGGAGTGGAGGGAGTGTGAGTGGGAATGCCAGAGTGAGTCAGAGGGAAGGTGAGTGGGAGTGAGTGGGAAGGTGAGAAAGTTGAGTGCAAGGGTTAGAAAGTGTGGTGCGAGAGTGATTGCCGGAGTAAATGCGAGTGAGTGTGAGTCAGAGAGTGTGAGTGAGTGTAAGACTAAGTGCGAGAGTGAGCGCAAGAGTGAGTGAATGTGTGTGTACGAGAGAGAGAGAGAGAGAGAGAGAGAGAGAGAGAGAGAGAGAGAGAGAGAGAGAGAGAGAGAGAGAGAGAGAGAGAGAGAGAGAGAGAGAGAGAGAGAGAGAGAGAGAGAGAGAGAGAGAGAGAGAGAGAGAGAGAGAGAGAGAGAGAGAGAGAGAGAGAGAGAGAGAGAGAGATAGATACCAAGAGAGGGGCCGAGAATGTCAGAAAGAAGGAGTGTAGGGGGGGTCACAAGTGCTGGGGGTCCTGAAGGTTATGGTTATACTTGAGTTACAATAGACCATCAATAATCGAGATTGTGGCGACGGCGCACAAAGAGGCGCTGTCTGGGCTTCATAAGAGTCGTCACAGAGACATTCTACTCCTGAATAATTGCCCTTAACTGTCTTGCTTTCCTCGGTATTTTTCATTATGGTAAAGAAAATAATATGAGTGAGATGCAGAAGAACTTCGGCTCACTTTCAGAAGCAGAATGATAATAATAATGATAATAATAATAATGTCTTTGTCTAAGAGATTAATCACACACACACACACACACACACACACACACACACACACACACACACACACACACACACACACACACACACACACACACACACACACACACAGCGATGATAGTTGTAGTAGTAGTAGTAGTAGTAGTAGTAGTAGTAGTAGTGGTAGTAGAAGTAGTAGTAGTAGTAGTAGGAGGAGGAGGAGGAGGAGGAGGAGCGTCGGTAGATCTACAAGCTTATATAAACGGAAGGAGGAGGAGGAGGAGGAGGAGGAAGACTTGCCGGGTAAAGAAGAAAATAAAAGGGCCGCGTTTCCTCGGGGTGGACTGTAAACTTTTAGATGAGGCTCCGGCGAGGAATGTGGCCGCCAAATTACTTGGAAATCTTCGTTACGTCACCTCCGAGCTCCTCCTCCTCCTACCTTTTCCCCTCTGCTCTATTTTTCTTTCCTTCTTTTCTGTCCTTAACTGCTTTGACTTATGCCTTCCTCTTTTTTTCTATCTTTAATCCTGTTTCCTTCGCCACCATCTTCGTCTCATTTCATTATCCTCCTGCTCCTCCTCCTCCTCCTCCTACCTCTTCCCCTCTGCTCTTTTTTTTTTCCTTCTTCTCTGTCCTTAACTGCTTTGTCTTATGTCTTCCTCTTACTTTCTATCTTTCCTCTTGTTTCTTTCGCCACCATTTCATTACCCTTCTTCTCCTCATCCTCCTGCCTTTGTCCCCCCTCTTCTTTCTTCCTCCATTGCTCCTCTCGTTTTCCCTCTTCCCTCTCCCTAACTGCTTTTGATTTTGCCTTCTTCTCTTTTTTCTCTATCTGTTAGCATTCTTTTTAATTTATGCCTTCTTCCTCTCTTTCTTCCTCTACTTCCGTCGCCATTTTCATATCCTTCCTCTCTTTCTCTTCTTTGGTCATTTGTTTCTCATTTCCCTTCTCTTCTCCCCCGCCTCTTTTTTTCTTATTCTTCAACTTTATTTCCTCTTCCAGCTTCTCTCTCGCTTCTTCATCCTCCTCTCCATTCACTTTTTTCCCTCTCTTATCCTATCCCTCTCCTTCACCCCTCTCTTCTTCATTTTCCTTATCCATTTATTTTTTTCGTTCCCTTCCTTATCCCTTCCCTTCGCCCTTTCTTCCGTTCTTCTTCAATTCCCTTACATCATCCTCTCATTTATCCCTCTCCTTCACTTTTTATCTCCTTCACTCTCCTCCATTCCTCTCTCTGTCTCTTCCTTCTTTATCCCTCTCCTTCTCTTCTCTCCCCCTTTATTTTGCCATTCGTTTCCTCTCCCTTCCCTCTCCGCCTGCCTGCGATGGTGAAGCAGCCTACCTCACTTCCTGCCTCCTCCTCCTTCCTACCTCATTATTCCTCCTTCTCTTCCTCTTCCTCGTCCTCTTTCTCTTCCTCCTTCCGTCTTTCCCTTTATTCCGGTCTCCTTGCTTCTTGCCTCTTTATTTTTTTCCATTTTTTTCAACCTCTTCTTTGACTCCTCCTCCTCAATTTTCTTCTGTTACCTCTTCTTTTCCTCCTCCTCTTCCTTTCCCTTTGCCTCCTCTTCCTTCCCCCTTTCCTCCTCTTCCTTTCCTTTTTCTTCTCCTTTACCTCCTCCTCCTCCTCCTTTTCCTCGTCCTCCTCCTTCTCCTCCTCTTCCTCCTATTCCTCCTCTCGCTCCTTTTACCAATACCACTTTTACTATATCGTCATCATCATCATCATCATCATCATTATTAGAATCACCATTAGCATAATTACTCTTTGATATCTTCTTTTTTTTTTTATTCTCGGTCGTTGCAAATATTAATAACTTCTGTTTCCTGAAGTCATATTTGCAATGTTTATTGTGTATTTATCATTTATTTAAGTGTGTGTGTGTGTGTGTGTGTGTGTGTGTGTGTGTGTGTGTGTGTGTGTGTGTGTGTGTCCGGTTATTGATTTGCGTCCCTTCAGAAGACAAAAAAAAAAGAGAAAACGTTTTGAAAGGGCGAAGATAAAACAAGCCTCCCTGTGTGAAGAGGAGGCGGAGGAGGAGGAGGAGGAGGAGGAGGAGGAGGAGGAAGTTTACTAGGAAAAACATGAATGGAAAGATAAGTACTAGGAAAAAAAAAGGAAGATAAAGAAGTTATTTAAAGGGATGAACATATAAAGAATAGAAAACTGTGCAAAAGAGAATGACTAAAAGGAGGAGGAGGAGGAGGAGGAAGAAGGGAGGAGGAGGAGGAGGAGGAGGAGGAGGAGGAGGGATGGAGAGGAAAAATGATGGCTGGAAAAGGATAAATAAAAATAAAGCAAGATAACAAAGAGAAGGAGGAGGAGGAGGAGGAAGACGCGGAGAAAAGAAAGTGAGAGGAAAGCATGAGAGGAAACTAAAAAAAAGAAAAGGAAGAGAGGGAGAGAGAAAAAAAAAGACCAGGTTAAGAATAAAAAAAAAAATATATAAACAGGTAAAAAGAGAGTGAAGAAGAAAAAGAGGGAGAGCTAGAAAGATTGAAATAAGATATGAGAGGTAAGGAGAGAGAGAGAGAGAGAGAGAGAGAGAGAGAGAGAGAGAGAGAGAGAGAGAGAGAGAGAGAGAGAGAGAGAGAGAGAGAGAGAGAGAGAGAGAGAGAGAGAGAGAGAGAGAGAGAGAGAGAGAGAGCGTTATTAGTGATGAATAGCGTAGGTAAATGAGTATGGGGGAAGGGAAAGGGAAGGGGACTGGAGTGTACTGCTATAGAGGAGGAAGGGGAGGAGGGGAAAAAAAGGGTAAGGGGATGAGCTAGGTAGGGGGTTGGGTGGAAGGGGGTGGGGAAGGGGGTGCTCAGATGACTTTAGCAAGGTAAGACAGATGGGGGTGAAGGTGTTAGCCGAGGACCAGCGTGACGAAGACAAGGGCGCCGAGGGATCAGGAGGACAGCAGAAGAAAGAAAGAAAGGAAAGAAAGAGAGAAAAAAAGAAGATAATATGAGTTTGGAAGAGAGAGAGAGATAGACGGTAGTAGGATAATAGCAAGGATGAAGAGTGTGATTTAGAAAGAAATATAGAAAGAGGAGGAAAGAAAGAAGGTAAGAAGGAAAAGATGTCAGTTTGGAAGAAAGAAGGAATAGAGAGGAGAGGAGTATGATGGCACGGATAAACAGGATGAAGGAAAAAGAAAGAAAGAGAAAGAAGAGATAGATAGAATAAAATAAAATGAGAGAAAGAGAAAAAAAATGTAAAAAAAGAGGAGAAAATGAGCTTGAAAGAAAGAAAAAGACAGAGAGGGCAGTAGGGTAATGGGAGGGATAAAAAGAGTGAAGGAATAGGTCTGAGAGGTTAGCAAGGTGGTGATACGGGAAGCAAATAATAAAGTATAGGTGATGGGTTTAGCAGGGTGAAAATGAAAAAAATAAAAGGTTGGTAGGCTGATGAGTTGATTGGCAAGGCAGAGATATGCAAGACAAGAGGCAGGAGGCAGGGCGAATTTTCCTATAGGGTCATGGTAGAGTTTTGCAAGGGTGAAAGAAGCAAAAATTAAGTTCAACAGGAAATATCAGGAAGGTGAAGGGTAGTTTGGCAGTGAATATGTCCTTAGGGTGTGACAGGGTGAGGGAAGAAAAAAGAAAGTAAGTTAGGAAGAATCAGTGAGGCAGTGGGTACGTTTGGGAGGGTGAAAACATCTACCGGGTGATGGTTGGGTGTGGCAGGGTAAGAGAAACAGAGTGAAAGCTATCGCAGTAATTTTTCGGGGTGAAGGGAGGCAAGACATGAGTTGTGAGGGCGAGAAATTGCATGAGGGATTAAATATTCCTTGAGACGGTCATATTTTCAGGCTAAAAAGTGGGATAGAAACAAGAGACTCGAGAATTAAGGGTTGGCAAGGCTTGATATATGGAGGTCACTTCAGGGATTGCTTAAATGATGGGGGGCTGGGGGGGACGGGGGGCAGAGAAGGGGCAGGGGAAGAAGCTCATGACAGGGTAGAGGACAGGGCAGGTTAAAAGGGATAATCATAGAAGGGAATAAACTGTATCATTAAAAGAACATAACGTTTTTACTTGACAGGGTAATTTGAAGAGGGATCAAAATTAGCAAGGTGACTGGGTTGTAAGTGGATGGGGTTAGGAAGGGAAGGGCATGGGCTAGGATATGACAGGTTGGTGCCAAAAGAAAAATATATAATCAGGTATACAGAGAAAGAGAAGAAGAAAAATGTCAGAGGTAGATAGATCGAAATAAAATATGGGAGGGAAGGAGAGGAGTAAAAAAGAGAGAGAAAGGGGGTTATTACAGTGATGAATAGCTTGGGATAGGGTGGGATAGGTAGGTAGGGGAGAGGGGAGCGTGCCATTATAGCGGAGGAGAGGAGGGGAAAGAAAGGTATACCAGCTTATCGTACTTAGCATATATCGTATTTTCCGGTTTTTGACATAACTATTGCCACAAAAACATCGATACTTGACGCTATTAACACTAACTTTAATCGTAGACCGTCACGGGTGCTTGTACGACAGTTTTAGGGCCTGAAAATGATATATGCAATGTTCTGAATATACGAGAATCTGGCATCGCGGCATGGGTGGTACAGAAGACCCGAGCTTGAGAGGGTGAGGGAGACAGGGTGAGGTATAAGGCAGGGTGAATGGGAGTTGGAACGAACTGAGCTTTTAATCATCTGTTCTGAGAAAAAAAGTTTAGGAGAAGACAGGGGAGTGAAGGGGAAGGTAGGAATGGAAAGGACGGAAGAAAATGAAGGGTTGTAGAGAAGGGAGAAAAATAAATCAGCTAGGAAAGGAAATGAAAAAAAAGATGAATGAAAACTCGAAGGAATTTAAATGAGGGAAAAGATAAAGGAATAAGAGGAAGAAAGGGAAAGAGAGAAAGAATGTTGATTAGGGAATTGGAGGAGGGAATGACAGAAAGCATTGGAGTTCGTAGAAAGTGAGAGGAAAGTAAATAGAGGGAAGGAAGGATGAGGAGGAAGAGGGAGAGGAAGGGAAGTAGAAGAGGCTGCGTCAGGTAAAGGGAGGGAATGGAGGAAGAAGAGGGAGAGGGGAACGGAGGGAAGAGGGGTACGATGAGGGGGCAGGGGGGGGGGTATGGGGGCGCTCGCTCCCTGAAACGCTTCGCTTGTTTCTTTTGTTCAAGCTGGGTCATTGGAGTGAAGCAGACCTCCCTCCCTCCCTTCCTCCCTCCCTCTCATTCCCCTCCCTCTCTTCCCTCCCGCCTTGCTCCATCTCCCTTCTTTCTCCAATCTCCGTCCCTCCTTCCCTCTCCTTCCCTCCCTCTCCTTTCCTCCCTCCCTTCCTCTTGCCCTTCTTCCCTCCTCTCCCCACTCCTCTTCCCTCACCCTCCCTTCCTCTCTTCCTACCTCCCTCACATCATCGCCATTTTCCTTCCTCCCCCATCCCCTGCCTCCTCCCTCTCTTCCTTTCATTTCTCCTTCCTCCTCCTCCTCCTCCTCCTCCTCCTCCCCCCTTCCCACCTCACCTTCGTCTCTCCTTCCATCATTTCATAATTTTCATCCCGTCCCGTCCCTCATTTTACTTCCTCGTCTCTCCCTCTTTCCCTCCCTCCCTCCCTTCTTCTCTCCCTCCTTCACTCCCTTTCACTTTCCCTCTACCTTTTTTTCCCCTCCGCCGGCTCTTCTTAACCCTTATCTTCCTTGCTCTCCATTTTCTCGCTTCCTCCCTCATTCTTATCTCCACCTTCTGAACTTTCTCTCCTCCACTGTATCACCGCAAACAGCTTTACCTCCATCTCCTCCTCTCTCTCTCTCTCTCTCTCTCTCTCTCTCTCTCTCTCTCTCTCTCTCACTCTCTCCTCTCCTCCCCCTCCTCCTTCTCCTTATCTTACCTCCATCCTCTCTCCACTCTTTTTTCCTCCGTCTGCCTTCCTTTCTTCCTTTCTTCCTTCTTTCCTTCTTTCTTATTTTCCATTCTTATCTTTCCTTCCTTGCCTCTGTGTCCTTTCATATTCTACCTTTCTTCCTCCTCATTTCATCTTTTTCCTCCATCGTTTCCGCGTCTTCCTCTTCCTTCCCTTGTCCGCGTTTTCGTCTTCCTCAGTTTTTCCTCATTTCTCTTTTTGCCTTTTTTTTTCATTGTTCCATCTCATCTTCCTTTTCCTCTTGTTCCTCTTCCCTTCATACTCCTCCTCCTTTCTCCATCATCTGTTTACTCGCTGTACTCGCTCTTCTCATATCCCTCTCTTCTCCTCTCTCCTCCTGTTTTCTCTTCTTCCTGTTTTCTCTTTTTCGACCTCCTCCTCCTCCGCCTGGTCATCTGCGGGAGGTAAGGACGGGCCAGAACGCTCCCGGAGGACCAAAATAGCCACTATGGATCGCCGGCCAGACCGAGAGGGATTAAGAGAGGACAAAACGTGACTCCCAAAGACGAAACTGAGACTGAAACGGACGGAGGGAGAAGCGATGCAGCGGACCCGAAGAAGTGGACCCGAAGAACTGGACCCGGAAAAGAGGAGGACCCGGATCAGGAAGAGGAAAAGGAAGAGGAATGGAATCTCAACACCTTACTTTCTTTTTTTTTCCTTTTCGTCTCTCCTTTTTTTCTGTTTTCTGTTTTTTTCTATGTTTCTCTCTGTTTGTGTGTTTCTGTTTTAGTTTTCTAGTTCTTATTGTTGTTTTCTGTTGTTTTCTGTTTCTCTTTGTCTCCGTTTTCGTTTTCTAGTTCTTCTTGTTGTTGTTTTTGTTGTTTTTCGTTTCCATTTTAGTGTTTTCTTCTTTTATCTCTTTCTTCTTTTCTCTTTCTTCTTCTTCTTCTTCTTTTTCTTTTTTTCTTTCTTTCCTTCTTTCTTTCTGACCTTCTTTCCCTCCTCGTCCTCGTCCTCGTCCTCGTCCTCCTCCTCGTCTTCCTCCTCCTCCTCCTCCTCTTCCTTCTCCTCCTCCTCCTCCTCCTCCTCCTCCTCCTCCTCCGCTAATTGAATAAGGTGTTTGTATGTGTCTTGTAGTTCGAGAGAGAGAGAGAGAGAGAGAGAGAGAGAGAGAGAGAGAGAGAGAGAGAGAGAGAGAGAGAGAGAGAGAGAGAGAGAGAGAGAGAGAATATTTAATGTAACTACCAGAAGAAAAAAAAACACCGTCTGACAAACTTTCCCTTTAACACACACACACACACACACACACACACACACACACACACACACACACACACACACACACACACACACACACACACACTGGCCCCCTCGCACAATGAATAGCTAACAACCATTTTAAACTTTGTGAGTCGTGTGTCGGCGCCTCCGAGGGACACGCCAAGCCAGACCGAGGAACACAAGTTTGCTAAGTCGGCTCAAAGTACTCAAACGGCTGGCAGGTGGAGGGGGGGAAGGGAAAGGGAGAGAGAATTAAGGCCGGGAAAAGGGAGAGGGAAAAGGGCTTGGGGAAAAGGAGTGGGAATTAAAGTGAAGGGAAAGGTAGCAGGAACAAACGTGGGTAGAAAAGAGAGTGAATAAGAGCGATTGGAGAAGGAGAGGGAATAGGATGAGGGAAGAATGGCGAGGGGAAAGGGAAAATGAACAAGGAGGAGGAGAAAGTGAGTGGGAATAAGGGAGAGGGGAAGGAAAGTGAATATGATCGTGGGGAAAGGGAGGACGAGGAGGTGGAGGAAATGAGTAGGAATAAGGGAGAGGGGAAAGAAAGTGAATATGATCGAGGGGAAAGGGAGGACGAGGAGGTGGAGGAAGGGAAAACTAAAAAAAAGGTAAGGGAAGAGGGAATGGGGACGAAGGGAAAAAGAGAGGGAATAAGGGCGAAGGGAATTGGAGAGGGAAAAAGAGCGAAAAGAAAGTGGGTTTAAAGACGGGCGAGAGGAAAAGGAGGAGTAGGTGGGGGAGGGAAGGGAAAGAGGCTGTTAAACGGAGAAGAAGGAAAGGGAGAGGAGAAGGACTAAGAGGAAAGGTAGGACAAGGCGATGAGTTAGGAGAGAGGCGGAAGGGGACAAGTCTACTCAAACTGTATTCAGTGGGAGTTACTCTGCGGAGGGGAAGAGGGAAAGTTGGAAGGAATAAGAGCGAGATAGAAAAAGGAGAACATGGTCGGGGATGGAAGGGAAGTGGCCGAAAACATGGAGAAACAGAGAGAAGGAGAAAAAACAAACAATGCAACAACTGAACGGATAAGGGATAAGGAAATTAAAAAGACTAAGGGAAGCGTTTGGATGGGTCAAAGGGATGGAGAAGAAAAGATACATAAAAAAGAAGGAATGGAGGAACTAAAAAAGAGACACTGAGACGGATTTGATCTTAGCAATGTGAAAAAAGTGGAAAAGAGGATAAGAACTTGGAGAAAGGGAGAGAAGGGAAAAGTTGAGAAAAGTGAGCGAGGGAAAAGGAAAGATTGGTGTAAGGTTCTGGGTAAAAAACAATGTTGAAGAAAAGAATAGAAAGAGAAGGATAAGGATGAGGGGGAGGGAGCTAAAGGATGCTTCGGGTTCAACGTCTTGCGGAGTAGAAATCCTGCAAATAAAGTGGAGAATAAGGAAAGGAAAAACAAAAACAAAGACAATAAAATAAAAACAAGGAACGAAAAGAAGGATAAATAATGAAATTGAATGATGTTTCTTGGGGATGGGAAAACAGAAGGTATGATATAAGGTTATGCAATAGGAATAAGATAATGAAAAGGAAATGGAGAAAGAAGACAAAATATAATGTACGTTAGTGGAATTATAACGAATGTGGTGAAAATTGAGAATGAGTAATTGTAAGCGAGAGGCGAAGATAATTAAAAATAAAAATAAACCATGATGAAAGTAAGAGAAAGCTGTGTACTACTTATTGAGATTAATGAATTGCCGAAAAAAAGTGAAGATTATGGAAAGAACGATAGAATTAGAAAACAAGGAAAGGGAGAGAGGAGAAGTTGGAAAGAGTGAGAGAGGAGGAATGAGGGTAGGAATAAAGAGAGGGGGAATAAGAGGAAAAGGGGATAGGGAGAGTAGTACGGAATATTGATGAAAGAGGATGGGAAGGGAATGATTATGGATATTGGATGAAAGGGGAGCTTGAGTATCCTCCCTCTTGTCCCTCCCTTCTTCCACAACCCATCATTATCTTCGTACCATTATCTAATTTCCCCTTTATCTCTCCCTTCTTCTCCCTTTCATTTACCCACTACCCATTATTATCTTTGTACCATTATCTAATTCCCCCTTTATCCACCCTTTCTTGCCCCTCCCTTCTTCCACAACCCATCATTATCTTCGTACCATTATCTAATTTCCCCTTTATCTCTCCCTTCTTGCCCCTTTCATTTACACTATCCACCATTATATTTACACTATTATCTAATTTCCCCCTTTATCCCTCCCTCTTGCCCCTCCCTTCTTCCACTACCCACCATTATCTTCGTACCTTTGTCTAATGCGTCCCTTTGTCCAAACCTTCACTCCCATGCATGCCTCCGCTGTTATCTCTTTTACAATTACTTTCTACCCGTTTATCCACCGTAATATCATCAATTCCCAAGTATGTCCTTTATCCCTACCCTTTCTTATCCCTATCTACTTTTATTCACCTCTCGATATCTTCCATTATTTCCCCTCTTGTCAGCTCCTCCTCACCCTTCCTTTCCTCCAGTCCTCAAGTCTCCGGATACGCTAAAACTTCTGTCCCTTTTTCCCTTCTACCCATCATTCAATACATTCTTTCGTCCTTCCTCTCGTTGCCTCCCTTTATTTCCTTCTTATCAGCTGTTATCCACCCTTCCCTCCCTCCTTTCCTTAAGTTCACGACATTGCTAAAGCTTCCGTCCCTTTTTTCCCCTCGACCCATCGCTCAATTCATTCCCTCGCCCTTCCATCATCTCGCTCCCCTTTCCGGCTCGACCTTAACTCTCAGCCCGCGGTCGGCAGCTGGATTTACGAGGAGGAGGCACGAATATTATTTATCGCCCGGGTCAACGAAGTCACGGAGAGCGAGTCTGCGCTGCCATTAGACTCGCCTCGTATTGTTACTAGTGGTGGTGGTGGTGGGTTGGGCGCGTGTGTATTTTGATAGTAAAGGACGTATCTCAAGGGCATAGATAAATAAGAAGAAAAAAAGCCCTCTAACCATTGCTCCTGTAGAAGAAAGTAGAGTAGCCAAAAGATAGGTCAATGATGGGTATGATGGTAGTGGTTTTGTTAGTGGTGGTAATGTGTGGTTGTGTTGGTGCAGGAAGGTTGTCTTAGTGGTGTTTTATATTGGTAGATCTTGGTTGAGAGTGCAAGAGGTAGTATGGGTTAAAAGAAGTTGGATTTTTATGGAGGTGAGTTGGTAGTGGTGGTGCCAATGGTGGTGATGATGATGGTGTTGATATAGTAGCAGCTGGTTGGTGGGTGTTGTTGGTGGTGGAATGGTTTTGGTGTTAATGGTTGAAAGTGGTGGTTTTTGTGACTTAGCGGTGTTGAGTGGTGGTGGTGGTGGTGAAGGATTTCCATCACCGATTCGTGTTTGGACTCGACGAGAGGGAAAATTTCTAATCGGCGAAGGAAGAAAAGGAAGGAAGGAAAGGAAAGAGGAATGGGATGGAAGGGCGGCGTGAGGACAGGATGAAGGATGTGTGTGTGTGTGTGTGTGTGTGTGTGTGTGTGTGTGTGTGTGTGTGTGTGTGTGTGTGTGTGTGTGTGTTTCTCTTCCTCTTCAGCCATCTGCTTCCTTCTCCTTCACCTCCTCCTCCTTCTCTCTTCCAACTTCCCTCTCCCTCCTCCTCCTCCTCCTCTTCCTTCTCCTCCTCCTCCTCCTCCTCCTCCTCCTTCTCCTCCTCCTATATCTTAATTAAACTCACACACACACACACACACACACACACACACACACACACACACACACACACACACACACACACACACACACACACACCAAGGCACTCACTCATAAGTACACATAATTCATAGAGAGAGAGAGAGAGAGAGAGAGAGAGAGAGAGAGAGAGAGAGAGAGAGAGAGAGAGAAGAGAAGAGAAGAGAAGAGAGGTGTTGTAATAATAATACTAATAACAATGATAATACTAATAATGATGACGAATATTTAGTGGACATAATTAACCCAAGAGCTGTTAGGCTGGCTCCTGTCTCCTGTCGTCGCTGATTCCCTCTTTAAAAACTTTTGTATTCTCCCTCGGCTAAGGCGGCGGAGGAGCAGCTCGGTGGTTGGGCCGGCGCTATCGGACACGCCAGCCGCCTCCGCCACCGCCGCCGCCACCCCGTTCTCCCTGTCTCCCATTCCCCTTCTTCCCTTCGCGACCCTCGACACACTTGGCCTCTCCCTTCCGAAATAGTGTTCTGGTGGTGGTGGTCGTGTCGGTGATGGTGATGGTGGTGATGGTGGTGGTGGTGATGTAGTTTTTTTTTCCGTTTATGGTGTTTGAAATCGGGTCATCTTTGCTTATTGCGTTCGGATATGCGCTGATTTTTCTAACTTCCTTTTTCTTCCTCCTTTTCCTTCTCCTCCTCCCCCTCCTCCTCCTCCTCCTTCTCCTTTTTTTCCTCTTTCACCTCCTCCTCCTTTTCTTCCTCTTCCTCTTTCTCCTCCTAAGCCTCCTCTTCGTTCTCGACCTTGGTACTTTTTTTTTTCTCTTCCTGCTCCTCTACATGGCTACTGGCTGGCACTAATGCTTCCTAATAACGGTGATGGCAATGAAAGACAATAGTGACAGCAATAAAAATAACAATGGTAGCGGAACACGCACACACACACACACACACACACACACACACACACACACACACACACACACACACACACACACACACACACACACACACACATTTACTCCAAACACTTAGCATTGAACGCGGGAAAGCTGTTTACTGAGTCACGTTTTTACTATGAAGAGGAAATTAAAGGAAGTGACAGAAATTAAATCGTGTCTCATCGATAAAAGTAAAACACGGAATATCTAAACCTTTAATCTTTTACTTTTGAAATACTTAGGTTAAACATTAGGTAGACTCGCATTCTCTCTCTCTCTCTCTCTCGCCGTTTATCATATATATAAATTCTAATCGCAACATATCACACACACACGCCCTTCTACACACACACACACACACACACACACACACCATTCACTGACCTCACCGTGCCAAAAGGGATGCTTCTGGCGCCCCTCTCCCGTTCATCCCCCTCCCCTCTCCTTCCCTTTTTTTCCTTATCCTTTATCGATGAGTTAACAGCATGTAAATATTAAACAGGACCGTTCCTTCCTGTTGCCGCCTCCCCCTCGCCTTAAGTAGGTGCGTGGGAGGGGAAACTAGACTAAAATAGGAAGGAATGTGGGAAAGGACATAAAGAAAAGAATAATATAGAGAACCGAGATACGTAGAAGCAAACATAGTAGTAGAAGTAGTAGTAGTGGTAGTAGTAGTAGTAGTGATAGTAAAAGAGGAAGAAATCATAAAAAAAACAGCAATTGCCGTAATAATGATAATAATGGTATAAATAACAAATAATGATAAAATGATGAGTGTGATAATAATAATAAACTCGAAAATCATGAAATAAATGCCAGGTAATATTGCAGCAATGAACACTTGAGGAAATGTTACAAGAGGAAAAGGAAAATATACAAAAAAAAAATAGGAAAATAAAGATAGAACACGGATCTTTTTTTTTTCTTGCACCCTCATCTTATATTTTTTTTCTCTCATCCGCGCCGTAATGTTACTTATTTCCGACCATAACCCGGAGCTTATAGTCTCTTGGCTATGCTCCAGGGCAGGGAGGAGGTGGAGGGAGGGGAGAGGGTGGGGGAAGGGGGGAGGGATGGGAAAGGGGAAGAGGGAAGAAGGGAAGGGGAGGGAGGGGAAAAAGAGGGAAGGTCATCACCACTACACACACTTGCTGGTTGTGGTCAGTGTGTGTGTGTGTGTGTGTGTGTGTGTGTGTGTAGGACAAAGAAGCAGGATTAAGAATGTATGTTTAATGATTCTTGTGGGTGTTGAGAGACAGAGAGAGAGAGAGAGAGAGAGAGAGAGAGAGAGAGAGAGAGAGAGAGAGAGAGAGAGAGAGAGAGAGAGAGAGAGAGAGAATGGTAGTAGTAGTAGTAGTAGTAGTAGTAATAGTAGTAGTACTAGTAGTAAAAATAATAGTAGTAGTAGTAGTTGTGGTAGTAGTAGTAGTAGTAGTAGTAGTAACAACAACAGCAGCAGTATTAGTAAGAGGTGTTGGTGGTGGTGGTGGTGGTGGTGGTGTCAGGGGGTAGCAGTAAAACAACCATTAAAAGATAAAATTTACACCGAAACTCAATTTAATGACACATGGGACCATATAAAGATTTTTTTCTCCCCTCCTCTTCCTCCTCTTCTTCCTCTTCCTGCTTCTCCTCCACGTCGAGCACATGAAATAGAGGTGAGTGGTGAGGGAGTGGCGTGACGGGAGGGGAGTGGAAGATGGGAGGAGGGGAGGAGTGAAGTGGAAGACATGGAGAGGGGATATGATGGGGGTGCTCAAGACGTGTGGAGTGGAGTACCAAGGAAATGGAGGGAACTAAGGAAAGAGAGAAGAGGAAGGAGAAGGGAGTGAAAGGTTTTAGAGAAGAAAAATGGGGGAGGTAAGATGATGGAAGAAGGAAAGGGAGGAAACTGTGGGTCTGAGAGAGAGGAAGGCGGAAAAAGGGGAAGGGAAGAATTAAGAGGAATGTAGAATTGAGGGAAGTAGTACTTGTAGGAAAAGAACCGTAAAAAAAGGGAAGGAAAGAAATATGGGGAAGGTAGTGTGATGCGGAAGTGACAAGAAAGAAGAGGAAGAAGAGGGAGAAAGAAGGGAATGAAAGAGATTGGAAAAAAAATATGAAAAGGTGATGTGGAAAGAAAAAAAATAGGTGAAGAAAGAAGTGGAATAAGAAAGAAAAGGGAGATGGGAAAGAAATATTGGAAGGGTTATTTAAAGGGAAAATAAGAATAAAGAAAAGGAAGAAGGGGATAGGAAAATGAGAACCACGGAAAGGCAAGAAATGAAAGGAGGATGGGAAGGAGGAAGGAAGAATGGGAAAAGGGAAAATAAAGAAAGGGAAGAGGGGAGACAGGAAGAACGGGAAGAAGATAGGGAAGGAAGGATTGGAAGGCTGGTAGGAAGGAGAATGGAAAAAGGGAAAAGGAAGAATTGGAAAAGGGAAAAGAAAGGGAAGAGGGGAGACAGGAAGAACGGGAAGAAGAGAGGGAAGGAAGGATGGCAAGGCTGGCTGGAAGGAAAAATGGGAAGAGGGGAGGAGGAAGACCAATGATCCTTAACCTCTGGCGGCAGTGAAAGGAAAATTAATCATAAAAAGAAGAAAAAAAAGCTCGTCCTGGCGCCACGGATCACCGACACTATCAGCAGCAGGAGGAGGAGGAGGAGGAGGAGGAGGAGGAGGAGGAGGGGAAGAAGAAGAAGAAGAAGAAGGAAAGTCTGGATGATTGATATTTCTGTTTATCTTTCACCAGTTTATTGCTCTTCCGTGTGTGCTCCACTACTACTACTACTACTACTACTACTACTACTACTACTACTTATACTATTGTGTGTTGCCTCTGCGGCTTTACTGCTGAATGTGTCAACGCTGTGTTTCTGCTTTCGTCCCTTCAGCGATAACGTCTTCTAAGCTTTAATAATACTTTTGTTGGAGATTTTTTTTTATTCCTTGAGAGAGTAAAATAAGTCTATAGGTAAACGTTTTTCTTGTTTAGTATTCTTTTTATTGATATATGTAAGAAGAATGCAATGGAGGAGGTTCATTGATTCCTGTAATTCAAACATATGGATAACTACTACTACTACTACTACTACTACTACTACTACTACTAATTGATGTGTTTATTTGTCTGTCACCAAACGTTTGCTTTGGGTGAATGTTGTTAAAATGCTTTGTACAGTAGGATGTCATTGCCGTGTTTGTGTGTGGAGGGGGGAGGGGGTGATAGTAGTTCCGAGAATGTTGCCTTTGTAAGAAATACGTTTGTCATTTTTTTTGCCGTGAATTGAACTTTGATGTAATGAATTTGGTGATAAAGTTGGTGAAAGGAATTGTTAATGGTTTCCTTTATTTTTTTTATCGCATCTCCTTATTTCAGAATTGTCTTTAGTTTCTTCTTTATCTTCCCTCTTTCTTTCATGTTTACATTTACATCTCTCCTCTATTTTGTATGCATTAACCGGTGTGTGGCTGAAGTGCAACAATGAAGTCCCGTATGTGGTTATAGAAAACATTCACTACTTTCTTATTTGCATCACGAACACATAAATCTAAATCCACATAAACTCCTCTTCAGCCCCTTCATGTCACCACAAAGTCATCAGCACCAAGGATAGTCATCAGAATGCCTGTGTATCCGTACTTCACCTCATTTAAATACTTATAATTACTTTCGAACTTGATACTTGGTTCTTGATTAATTTTCTTTTTTTTTCCAGGTGAGTGTTTGGCGAGGTGAAGGAGGTGGAGGAGGAAGGCACAGGAGGCGTAAGTAGTGTGTTGAGCATTACTAAAGGTT